>NC_051052.1:17618970-17920470 GCF_904848185.1 Acanthopagrus latus
TATGTGTGTCTCCCCCCCCAGGACACGATCAATTCTTGTTCTATGGAAGAAGCCTCCCACAGGCACTCTGCAGAGCATCATTGTGCTCCCTAAAAGTCCTCGCCAGTGTTGAAGTATCTCTGTCACTGCCAAGCGTGCCTCTCAATGGCTCAGCCCCCACACTAACCTTGCAGCATTTCAAAGGGAGACCAAAGGGAGGCTGAACGAACATGGACATGTGTAGGCGTCCATGCAACAAAGGGGACGGTTGAGAGGGCCGAGGTTACCAATGGTTGATATGTTCACAGCAAGAGAAGGTTCATTGCCACTCTTTACCTGAAGTTAAATCTCCTCAAATGAATCAGGTTTTTCTTGCTTCTTTTTTCTCTCGTTTCTGGAGGCGTGTTCCACAGCACTGAGCCACATGTCATGTCTTCTAAAATATATTTCAGTGAGAGACAAAGATGTTGTTAAACAAGTGTTAGCTACGTGTTAAAATCACAACTGGAGAGTGCAGCGATATCATGCTTTCACAGTGTGTTGGGGAAGCAGCAGCTGACAAACATGCAGGGATTGTGAATACTGCCTCATGATAGCAACTCACTCACAGTTCCTTTAATTTGTTGTGTTCACTGAAAAGGGATTTAACCTTGGTTAGATCGAGCTGAATGCGAATAATTATGTGACATTTCTACAGTTATGTGCAATCGTGCTTGTCGAGTGAAGTTACTATCTTGATATCTTAAACAGGATAAAAGCCTGTAGATAATTCTGTAGAAACAGAATAAAGCAAAGTAATGTTTCTCTGAAGTAGCATCACATTTACCACATGATGTATGAGCCAAATAATACATTATCACACCTAAATGACTTATTAGATCGATTACATGTCAAATAAAAAAGAACTACACAGGTTTAACCTCTGCAGACTTGTCGCTCTTGATACCCTCAAACTATCCATTCAATGGAAGTGAGTGTGTTAACCTAGTTGTTATAAGCTCCTTATTGTGGCTTTTTGAATGACTGAAAATGGTGCTTCAGTTGACAGATAATTTACTCTTTCAACAACTGAATAGATATTAATTAAGTGAAGCTGCAAAGGTGCAGGCAGAACTATGACCCCCATCATCAACCACACTGTATCAGCCTTGCTACGAAGTTACTGTTACTGTAGCAGCAGCTATAAACAGAGCAAATGACTTACAGGTTTATGACATCACTGGCCAAACAACAACAGATCAGTTGTTTCTCTTGGCAACAGTTTTTATTCTTTGGCATCAGCAGTCGTTGTAATTGCCAGTTGTATATAACCATGTGTCTCCTCCTACACATGCAGTCTGAAGACGCCTTCCCCCCATTTCTTTGTCATGAATCTTCATGTTAAGGACCAAAGCTTTAGCCACACTGCATGACATTCAAAGTTGTTCTGATTACACTACACACTACAACTCTGTCTTGTAATTTGGAGTGTTGCAGTTGTTGTGGCTTGCACACAACAACACAGATCAGCGAGGGGATCACACATTTTAAGATCGATCATGTGAGAAGAGAAACAGGAATGATGTGGTCGAAGCAAAACCAAGTTATTTGTATGCTGATTTTTGCAGCAACAAAACAAGGAAGAAAAAGAATATGAAAAAAAGAACTGACTAGGATGCGTGGGCACCAAGGATAAGGACCAAGAAGCCTCTTATCTGGGTCTTTCAGTTGCCAAAACAAATGGAAAATCAATATTTAAATCCTGTAGTGTGAACTTTGCTTTAAAAGTATCCCCCCTCAGATATCCTACTCTGTACTATACGTGCAACCTGTCCAATCAGTTGGGCAGTGCCAGGATGTAGAGAGATGAAGTCACTCCCCTTCCAGTTTTCCCCATGGGACCTTACTTTAGATGTACGGTAATGAATGAATAGAGACAAATAATGCCACAGTCTGTCACAAAACAACACACCCCACTCGTTGATTGGTCACAGAAAACCTGTAACGTAAACATTTTAGATTCGGTAGGATTGATTAGCTTGCCTCCAGAAATCTTTCCAGCACCCTGTTGTCACTCAGACAGTATCACTACGTCAGCAATGGACCAGAGGTGACTACTTGCTACCGGTCAGCTCATCCTGCTGGTTTCTGCTGGCTCTGATGTTAATTATCCCAGCTAGCGGTTCTGCCACTGCCAACTAGCTTAATGGGCCACCACCGAGCCATGCCTGCTGGTGGTAGCCTGAGATTCTGTCTTTCTTTGTTTTACTTTCTCAGTACTGGACTCCAACAACGGGGGTTTGTATAGCAGCATGGTAATTTGCCTGGAATGGCGTCATCTGTGAAATCAGAATGGACGTTTTATACCATCTCCTGGTGTCAGAATTGGTCAGTAATTTGGCTGCTACCAAGAAAACCTCGCCTTCTGGTGAGGCTGGTCAGGACGTTTTAAGGGATTACAACACTATTAGTCCTGTTTCCTCCCCAGTGGGTGTTTGTATTTGAATGTGAATGAATGCCTCTTTGATGTTCTTTATTCTCCGTATGCTTTCCCTGAGCTTTTGCTGTTATACATCAAGTAATGTCATTACTTGTAATGCCAATGTTAGTATTCAGATCTGGTCACAAAAAGACGTAAGTATTGATTTCAGTGTGGAAACATGGGCCTGTAGGATTTAGCTTAAACTGGACTGCAGACATGCAGCATCTTATTTTGTATATAACAGCGATAGAACAGTTTCACCACATGTTTGATGGCATTGATAACAAATGTTTCTTGTGGTTGGTTATCAATCCGTTTCAAAGCAAGTATGTTTGATGTACAGATCAAGCATTCGCTGGTTGATGTATGAAATGAGATAAAGCAGAGACACATCCTGCTCTTTGATCGATATATACAGGATGATAGGGAAGATGCACTTGGAGCCAAACAATACCATTGATACAATGTAACCATGCTGATGTACATCCCTAAAAAAACCCTTTGTCCAAACATTTAATGTACATTCAGTATGCCAGTGTAGCATCAGGGTTTGAACATTTTTTGTGTCTTCAAGGGTGAGACAAAAGATAATGTACATATCATAGTCAAGTTCTTCTTATGAAGACAGTGTCTTTGCCCTTTTGAGTTTTTCTTTTAAAGTTAGATTTGATAGTTGGGCTGTCTGCACGCTGTGTGGTAAAATGTTTACTTATACTTATTGAGCAAGACTCTTCGCTTTACCTCTTGGATGTGACTACCAGCCAACAGTTGGATGTAAAAGCAAGTAATTTCTTCCAAGGCTCCCTGGAACAGTCCTTAATATGGACAATGGACCATCATGCATTTACTTTGTTTTAAAAACTTAATGTTTGCAGCAGTATCCTCAGTTGCAGAGATAATCTCATTTTTATAGAAGCTGTGTTGTGGCTAGAAAATTGCAAGACTGAATTCACAGATCGGCTGGGAAATCTTGAGCTCTGAGAATACAGATATTAAGAAATGATCTTTCCTTCCTCAGCCCTCAGTCAGAGCTAAGTAAACAAGGGGATATGCTACTACAGTACATAGCTACTCCAGTAATCACCATTGTCGAGATAAATTCAGGAATGAAATACCCAAAGAAAGTGTCCCCAAACATGTCCAGATAGAGCAAAAGTGTATCTGAGAAGCCTGAATATATAGAGGAAACATTTCATATCTCTGCTGTAATTCAGAGTAAATTGCCTTGCTCTCTTTCGCAATCTAATTTAATATTTGAAGCAATATATGTGTATATATTTGACTCTCTTTTCCTTCGTGTTTTAAAGATTATATTAGGATGAATTGCCATCGCATTTTGTTCTCAGCTCTTTGAGGTTAAGAATATCATTGAAGGCCATTTTTAAGTGTTACACTGAGACTTTTAAATTAAATAGCGATCTTTAAAAGTCTTTCTTTCTGCACCAGCGCAATGCCCTTTATGAAGCAATACTGTAAATGAGAACATACAATGTTTATGAGCTCTGCACTGTGGCGAAGAAGGAGAAACAGGCCATCAACCTTCACTGTGCAGTGGTGGAAAAACCCTACAACTTAACTGTGCCATTATCCTCTTTGATCGCTATGGTGACATATATAATTACAACCTGCACAGAAAGAGATGACAATAAATAGTTCCTTTCTGCAGCAGACTTGTCATGGCGCTGCAGCTTTGCTCAACTGTCGTGTGTCATGATACTAAAAGCACACACTAACACTTGTGTAGTGGTAACTCATACTATTGTTTGGTAAAAAATTTCCCATAAAAAACACTTTGTTTCATTTAAAAAAAAAAAAAGTTTGGTTGTGTAGTTGGTTGGTTGGCTGGTTTGTTTGTTGGTTTATTGGTTTCTTGTGTGGTTACTTACTTGCTTCTTTGGTTGGTTTGTTTGTAGTTTGGTTGTTATTTGGTTGATTAGCATGATTACACAAAAACTACTCAATAGATTTCCACTAAACTTGGATGGAGGATGGATCTCGGTCCAGAATACATTCCATTAACTTTTGGTACAGATCTGGACGACACTAACTGCCATTGGACAATAAACTACAAGAATTTCATGTTTATTTGTTTTTGCTATTTTTCAGAAGATTTGCTCATATATGGCAGTAACTGAAATCTAAATATAAGCAGATAATGAAAATGCCTCGGTTGCAGCCATAATTACTTAGACCGTTATATATGTCTACTACAAGAAATTCAAGTTCATGCTCATAGTATATATTTATTTATATATATATATTTTTCCACTGCACATGTATTGACTTGAGTGTAATGCACACATACAGTGTACACACACACATGCACACACACACACAAAGCAGTGGTTAACACAAGCAATACATTGTTTCCTCCTTCCTCCTCACAAAAGAGCTGAAAGTAGAGTAAATACACCTGCTGTGTATAAAGAGCATGGTGTGATAAGATGGGGGATGAGTAATCTTCTCTGCACTGCAACATTATTTACTGTACATTTGGGATGACTTGTAAAAGAGCACGATTTAAATTAAGCCAGTGGCGCGCTAAGATTTACTGCCAGCTCTGTGTGAGAGTAATAAATAATCATTTTATCTCTGCTCTGTGATGCTAATCTGGAGTTTAAGCAATGAGTGAGTAGCTTTGTTCTGAATACAGCGAGCTGGCCAATTCATTCTGGACCCCAGCTGATGTTTACCCAGGCTGAGCCAGCAGCTGCTCACACGGTCTGCGTCAACTCAGTCATCTGACAAGGCAAGCGCCGAGCCTCTGACATGCATCTGTCACAGCGGCAGAAAAATCTAACCCGCTGTGTTTTGTCTTTCTCTTCCTCCTATCGTCCAGCATCTGCCTGGCTTCCCAGCATCGTCACCATGAGTGAGAGTCGAAGGGAAGCGCTGGCTGCGGCGCCCGAGCCCACCACCACCTCCTCCGCCACGGCTGGCTCCAACACCACCAACATGGCCGGCCCGGGCACCGGCGAGAAGGACGAGGCCTTTTCCAAGCTGAAGGACAAGTTCATGAATGAGCTGAACAAAATACCATGTAAGTGTGTTTCCTCTGCTTTCAAGAACACAGCAGCTTATCAGTTAATCAAAAAATATATCATCAAATCAGACTCAGTGTTGAAATTACTTGTTGGTTGCAGCCATAAACATGATATGGCTCTGATTCACCATCAACAACACAGTGTACCCAACAGCTTAATTTTAGGTTTGTGCATTAATTAGAAAAACAAAGACAAGTTTTCCACCATTTTGGATTTTTTGACAGATGTATATTATGGCTCTTTTGGCACATATTGTGTCAGCTGTTCACCAAATGTGGTACATACCATATTTGGGTGGCCTTTTATCAACATCTTTCACCATTTGTCTACAACTGGTGCAACCGTAACTCTTCATTGCTGAATTTGATTTAAAGCAAATTTGAGAATGTTGTACGTAAAATGTCACACAGTTCTTACCAAAAGGGCCATTAAGCATCAATATAACATGATATTTCTGCAGTTATGTTGTGTGACATGTGATGTCACTCACCTCTGGCTGACTATGCTAGCAAAGATCGATGAGCTCAGAATATTGCAATACATTTACTATATACCAGATTTTGATTGTTCTACACATCAAGTCCCGCAGCGGGCATAGAGAGTTGCAGCAAACACTACGAATAGTTCACAAAAGAAGACTAATTAAATGATTACATTGCTGCACAATAAAGAATACTGGGCGAATACTGTTGTTACCATTTATTCCCCTGAAATACCTCTCGGTTCTACCTTTGGTAGGATAAGTGACTATGAGCTATGGGATCATGTTTCTTTGGGCCTTCTGCAGTCTATTTAGTGGTTAAATTAAACAGATTTAAACTTATTCATCAGTTTTTAGTATGTTCAGCTGATAGTCCACGATACAATAGCGCCAACTCTAAACCAAACTCCTATTTCTGTTTTACAGTTTTAAGAATAAATTTGCCAAATAAAAAACCTCACTAGTTTAAATTTAGCTTAGTTGTAGACTGTTTTGTGGACTGCATACCTAACACAACCTTTTCCTTTTAAAATCTGCGCACATTTTCACGCTAGGCTTCCAATTTCTTTTACCAAAGATTGCTGATATCTTGTTGTTCTCATTTAACTGAGGTATCCTTGTCTCTTTCTGCCCTCTGGTTGAACCACTGTACAGAGTTTGGTTCTCAGTGTACAAAACATAACCGTCTTTGCAAATCATTCAAAAACACAAAACAGCAACTTCTACTAAATAACTCTCTACAAAATAACAACATAAACGTCTATTCAAAAATATAGAGTAGGTCCCTCATCTATCTGACTTTGCCCAAACAAGCTTTTGTTGCAGGCAAATCCAAACTTTTCAACAGTTGTGTGTTCATCTGAATGGGCTCCACGATTACAATCCAAGGGGAGATAAATGTCTGCCAATTCAAGCAAACTACAAGAAAAACTCAAGCTGAGGTACACAGTAGGAGTACGACATGAAAACATCTAAAAAATACACCAGTTTGCAGGTGTCAGACCTTTTATCGATGCCGTTCTTTGGCAGCCTTGCACCTACAAGTGATGTGTCTATAATTACACTCCCTCTGATTCGAAGTGAGTCCATCAGAGACGACAACATTCACTGCATTCAGAGTGATTCTCGTGTAGCCATGACTCAATAGTGATTCAGCTGCGGTTGTGAGTGAACATCAGTTGCTGACGCACAAGAAAACGTCAATGTTTCTTCATGACCTCTGACAAAGACTTCCAATGAATCAGGTGCAAAAATTTGGACTGCAGCTTTCTTTCTGTTGCTCGAAGCAACAACAAATTTAATATTTCAGCTGCTCAAATGGAATTGTTTTACTAAATGATGTTATGAGTGAAGTAGAGAATAAACATCTGGCAACAGCAATTTAAGTGTTTGACATGATAAATTGCTAAATTAAGCATAGCTGTCTTTATTATTTGCTGTTTAATTTTCTGTTTTTCTATCTTACTCATCCTTTCACTCAAAACCGTCTCTTCATTTCCTCATAATACAACTCCTCCTTCCCTTTTATCAACCAAAGGCTTCCACATCCTCATGTTCTTGCCTGGAGAATTTTGCAGTATTAAACGTATTTGACTGCGTGGTGTCATTGTGACATCAAGGATAAATCACTGCCTGGAGATCCAAGGGTTTTTTTCATTCAGCACAAATCGAGATATAGATATATCCACCGGCTCATGTGGAAGTAATTCTCACAACAGGAAATGACTCCTGTGGAAGAGAAGCCCACAAATGATGCCACCAGTCTCCTTTTCCAGAGATGTAATGGTGCAGGGAGTCAGCATGAAAAATTGCTCCTTTCACAGAGGAACATTGTTTGCAGTAGGTTGCATATTTACCAGAAGAAAAGACCTTATTTATATTCAGATAACTCAAGGTATATGAGGGAGCTTTCAGCCCCATGTGGGGTTGAGCAAGACATTTCTATTGATGGTAAATGGGAATCCATCGAGAAAACGTGCTCTACTGCAGAGGGTGAATGAATAGGATTGACAGTGTTCAGTATTATGCTTCCAGCATGGGGCTGCTGAGGTTGTTGTCCCCTCTGGCTCAGCATTGTATATCTGTCACTGAACAAGTATTGGTATTCCTGCCACATCAACTTCAGAAGAGGACGATTGCTTATTGCTTACCGATTTTGATCTTGAGAACCTACTGAGGGCTTCTTTTGTGTAATATGGGCAGAAAAAGTTATGGACAAAAAAAAAGCCTGTCAGCTATAAAGGATTTTAAATTACTGTTTTCTTACTCCATTCCCTCAATCAAATGCAGTGAGTTCGCTCCCCCGGTGCTGCCAAACTGATGATGAATGGCCTGAGACTTGTTTACTCGGAGGAATATCGATACTGTCTGGAGAAAGTCAGGTAGCAGATTTAACGAGGAATATGCGAGCGGAGAAGCTGAACGTGCAGCCCGTCTAATGCTGCTGCAGAACGTTTTCTTTTGGGGTTTATAACCCAGTTCAAGGCCCCGCAGGCTTTGAGGCTGTTTGCATCGGGCTGTCAAACTGGCCGAACTTGTGGCTGCATTTCTGTCCATCAGGATATGCAGGACACTTCACTGAGACTGCTTCTGCCCTCATCTGTTGGCTGGTGCCTCAAGGCTGCAAACACCAGCAGATTTTGTTTCGATCTTTCTGAATTTGCTGTACTTGCTTTTTTTATATGAGCAACATGTTTCAAGGAAGTATAGTCCTAAAAGTATTTTAAAGGCACATTTGCGATCTTAAGATTGTGTTTGCTGCCCGGTCATCAAGATATAATATTTGCAGTTAAGGTTTTCTGCAAACAACACATACGTCGGAGGTTGACATTTACACCAAACAGGGCAATGTCACATTCACGTTATGTGCTTATTAGCAGAATTTCAGGAGAAGGAGACCATCTCCAGGCGTTTTATTGGTGACTAAAACCTGCTATTTTTCACAGGACAATATTTTCAGGCTTTTTTGTGTCCAACCCAGGTATTTTAAGCAAACCTTGACTTTTAACTCATCCTAATGAAATGGTCTTTGTGCCTAAACCTAAACAGAGCAGAGCCAAAGCATTATTACAAAATTTAAAAATTAGAATAGAACCTAAACAAACATAAAAGAACTTATCTGTGGCAGAAACAGTCTTAGCTAACATTCATTCTGGCGACTGGGTTGATGTGCCTTTGGCTACTACAACTGACAATTAATAATTCTGTTTCAAAGTTCAAGGTATCTTTATTATCCACGGGCAGTCAGGCAGTAATAACCAAAACACCTTAAAAAAAGAAAATACAAATATTCATACAAATTATCATTTAAAAGGCCAATGGACAGCATAGACAAATTAGTTCTTAGGTATATTGCTTCTGGTTCTGTTCTGTTGAATGTTTCTTCATTAATCTGTTAATTGTTAGTCTACAAGGAAGACACTGAGAGTGTCCATAATTATTCCCAGCGTTCGAGGCAGTGTCTTCAGATTGCTTGTTATTTCTAGCCGACATACAAAAGCTGAAGGCATTTAATTAACAAAGATGTAAAACCAAGAAAAGCAGCAAATCTTCACATCGGAACAAGTGAAACTTTTGCCAACTAAATTAAATAAAACGTGAACAAGATTTTAAGAAGTAGAGAGAAGCAGAGCAATGGAACCTCTACAATGCGGGAAACAAGCAACAATAATTGGCAGTTGAAATAGATTAACATGATTGCGTTACACAAAATGTGTGCAGTGATTCTCCCTGCAACAGAAATGAATCATTTTAATGAAGTTGTGAATGACTATGACTTCCACAGAAACATGAGCACACACACACACACACACACACACACACACACACACACACACACAGACATTCACTGAGGTCCAACTATGCAATCGTTGTAAACCACATTGTGACTTCTCATTGAGGAGAGAGGTTGCTTCCAAGGAAACCAGCGTATTGAATTTAACGAGTAAGATAGTTTTCTAAACACCCAAGGCTTTACTCCCCGATAACAATTAACCTCTGAACACAGAGGCTGTTTGATCCGTGACTGCTGGCTCCACCAGCCATTACTTCAAATAACACAGACAGGCGATTGACATTTCAGCGAAATAAATAATATTTTCTTTTTCATCTCCTTTATCAGGGCCTGTGTGCTATCAGGCAGTCAATGCAGGGTTTTAAAAAAAAAAGTATAAAAATGTCTTGAATCCAATTTTGACAGGTCTTATAAAATACATTGGGCAATTAATCTAATGTTACATTTAGAAAGTAGCATAAACAATCTCACAAAATTTGTACTGATCATGAGACCCTGGTAAGTGAGAGAGAGTGGGTCGGGGTTAGGGACCTTGAAATAGGTTCCCATGCAACCAGATTATGGATTAGTTTCTTTCCACAGGCTGTGACTCTTTGAATTTATCCTTTAACACTCCACTCTTTTGTTTTGTTTTCAAAGTTGTTTCATCCCACAACAGCACATTGTCCAGAGAGCTTTTTCGTGTGCACTCTTGCTCGACTTTTGGGACTTCATTGTGACTAAAACTCTTGTCAACCTTACTGACAGTGTCTTTCACTCTCAGTGCTGACTAATAAGCGTGTCATAGACCGACAACAAGACCAAAAGACCTTGTGCTGTAACTTAAGAGTGAAGGGAACGACACAAAGATACGTCAGTTTGAGTGTCTCAAGTTGTTTGACTTTGTGGCTGCTCACCGTCAACAGACAGCAGAGTTTATTAAAGGGGATTACGGTGGTGGATCAGCAGAGCCATTCGTCTCTGTCTGCCTGCTGCTCTGGCGACAAGCCCTGTTGTCTACTCTCTGCCCTCACTTTACAAAAAGTTTGCCTGCCAGGAGACACCATCACAAGGTGGTCTATCCAAAGCCAGATCAGACTCAGCCAGCACCAGCTTTCAGGTCAACAGATGGGCTTTTTCTTGGAGAGGTTAAGGTGAGGATGAAATGTATGTTCAGTCTCTGCGCCGGATCTTTTGTAAAAAGCCTGAAGTTGGTGCTTTTATTGGTGTTGGCCAACTTGAAATGGCCAAATGAGTTGATGCAAAAACTGATTTCACTGCCACAGAAGCTGTCTGTTTGAATGACTCATTCCAGACATAGACAGAGTGAATACACCTTTACCCTGAATGTGAAAAATCAAAGCTTTCCACCACATATAACTACTTTTCTTTGTGCCTTGAAATGTCATTATCACATCTATTACTGTAAATCCAGCCCATGCACTGTTAACATAATCACTTAACTCACAGGATTTCCCGCAAATGTTTTGTATTGACAGGTGCCCATTTTCTCATAGAATAGAAAATGTAACCAAATCACAAAGAAGCAGATCAGCCTAGTTTGGAATAAAAGGAGAGCTCTATTATCATCAGCTCTCAGTCGCTGTATAGCTGGAAGACACTCCCTGCTGCTGCACTCATATTGTTTGCTTAAACAAGCCACAACAGGGAAAGGGCGCGGACAGAGTGTTGCTCTCATGAGCATAACAAGATATAATGTCAAGGTTAATTGACCAACAGGGTCCTGTCACATTAGATTAGTGTGGCCTGCTGGAAGTGGATATAATCCAGATGCTATAATAAACACACACACATGCGCACAGGCCCATTTTAATGCATCTGCCAAACTCCATCCAGTCCATAAAAACCTCTCCCGCTATTGTAAAGTGCTCTCAATGTAGAAGAGGAAGCATTCAGCTGAACTTCTTCTAAATAGATCCAGTACAGAGATGTCTGTTGAGAGCTGGCATTCATCTTCATGATTTAAATGTATCAAAGCAAAGGCAAAAAGTTTGTAGCACACTGTAGATTAATGCTTTTCTCAAAAGGTATTTCATACAGATGTTAATGGAGAGTTTGACTGTATCAGGATTTCCAGTTAACTCTATCTTGTCGATTCTTTGGACAACAATGCAGATATCACAAAGTCTGCCACAATACCATTTTAATTTGATTAAATACAAGGGCCTGCAATCAATATGGGATGATACCTTATGCACATTTCCACCCTTCCACGGAAGAAGCCCACTTAACCAACGCATAAAACATGGTTTAAGTCACTGTGTGTTAGCTGGCTGCTGACTGAGATCCTGTTTGTTGACCTGTCTTTTCTTCAAAATCCAAAATATTTACACGCCGATGAAATATTCCCAAGAGGGAGGTGAATATCCTCGTCCTCTTGCTCTTGGCTGCTTGCCATTATCTGTCTGGTGCCAGCACTGTATGAATGTTAAGGACGAAGGTGTGCTTGGACAGAACAAGGTGACCTAGAAGTGCCAGGAGAATTACAAAATAAAGGTGCCTATCTATGTTTACAGTAGTCATCGATCACATGGGGTGGATGGATCGTCACATCCCTAGTTAATTCAGAGCAGACAAAATACTGAGACTTACTTAATTTATGGTAATACCCAGAAGTGTTGTTTCCCCATTTTACTTCTGCATAATTCACTACTGTGTAACAGTGTTGTTTAAGGATAACAATCGTTTTAAATAACTTTGGTGTTGTCTGTGAGAAATGTGTTCAGAACTGAACAATCAGAAGGTCAAACAGGCTGTTAAATTAAGTCAGATTGTGTAAATCACTGCTGAATATGGCCGAAATCCGTCCTTGTACAAAAAAACTGTGTATCGACACAACTGAAGTATCACAGGGAAAAATAGAAAGGACTGCAAAACTCTGAAAATAACCTTGAATTATCTGAAACACTACTAAAACATGTGATTTAACAGAGTCAGGGCAAAAGAAAATGACCTCACTCACTGTGTCTCAGCACCACATACAGTAGGAATGACTCATTGTCCTCCATTTGTTTTATGCTTTTTCCTCAAACTGTGTATCTATGATGACATTTAGAACATACAGTATGTGGAAACGACACAAAATGTCAGCCAGTGAAACCTGCATTCTTGCTTTATGCCAGGGTTGCTGCTCTCTGGCCTCCATTTACAGCTCAAATATAATTCCCGATAAGCCTCTCAGCAAACCCAAACCCAGCACAGTGGTGCATCAGAGCCGAAATCAGCTGGGCCGAGGTTTTTCCGGCAAATCACATTTCTTATTCTACTGGCTAAAAATACTTTAGATGTGTCATTCAAAACTCGACGATGGAAAATTGGTGTGCCCGGGAAAGCTAGACAGACAATATGAGCTAAGTAGAGTTTAATCTGAGAAGAGAGCAGAGTTGTATTCCTCTTCATTGTCACTTTTGTGGGTTGAGTTGCTCTATGGTTCAGTGGTCTCCCCAGTCAGAGGTAACAGATGGTTTTTGTTTGTGTCTCCTTTCAGTTGTGTTGGTTTTCTTAAATTGCTTTGCTTTAACCAGCGTTCTCTGGTTAAATCAGCTCTGTCTTTAATAATTAGGACCCAAAGTAGAATTTAAATATGCTTTTGAATATATTTTTGATCATCGCATCTGTCAGCCTTGTGGTGCACTGGTGAGTGGTTCCCTGCAGTTTGCTTGATCCATGCAGGGATAAACCTTGAATCAAAATAAGCAGACTGATGTGCTAATGAGATAGATCCAGCCGTAGAAGATAGAAATATAGTTTGAATGTCGGACGATGAACATTAGCTGACCAGATGGGAAGAAGTGCAGAGCGCTAGACCTGCACTTGCATCACCTGATTGGCATAATCTGTCTATTGTTCAGGCTTCATCAGTCATCACCTGACATTACATCGCTAATACCCTTATTTCAAGCCGTTTGGTGCTGCCGATCCCTCCACCACTTCACCCTCCTCCCTGTGTGCTAAGCTTTTGGTGTTGTTGGCTTTATTAAGATTTAATGTCTGGGTGTGTGCTTGTTAAGGGAGGATTAGTCCTCCCTGCAGAATCCTTGGTTCTGCTTATATTCTTTGAGGCACCTCAGAGCCTTTTCCTCAAAATCCTCAAAAGCTACAACTGTTAAAGTCCTTGATGCGTCTCCGGCTGAATCAGACAGAACTGAAAGGTTTTGAGCATACAAATAATCAGTTCTTAATGTAATTAGTCATTTTGAGCCATTGCTGCCCAGCAGTTCTTATCTAGAGCAAAACAAGGTTTTAACACCAAGTTCAACAAACATTTTCCACCAGACCCAAAATGATTTATGTATGGGATTCTGGCATTGATGGGAAACAAGATTCTATTTTCCATATATATATATTTCTGTGTTTATATAATCATGTGAAGAAGTTTTCAGAAATGTTCTGTCATTCTTTGGTCCAACCGACAGTCCAAAACTCAACTCTTTATTTATAATAACGATAAATGACACTGAAAAGTGGCAAATCCTCACATCTAAGAAGCTTGAAGCAGAAAATGTTGGGCATTTTTGCTTTAAATATGACCGCAATGGAAATGAATCAATTACTTAAAAAGTTTGCAACTTAATTTCTTTCAATTGACTGGTCAATCAGATGACGTGTCCTTGCCTTGTCCTCCATCTTTACACGTGAAGAAGTTACAACTATAAAAATGTCCAGAGACAGAATTGAAGACCGCAGAAGGGAGGAACAGAACGTGTCGATCACAGTGTCTGAAATGTTTTAAAGTTGTCTCTTTGCTTAGTACTGTTATTCCAACATACCATACCATTTCAGTGAAAGTGATGAAAAGTGAATTGAGCCTTGAGTTTCAGCAAACATGGATTCCATCACGGGCAGCCCACCCATTAGAGAATCTCCATTTTCCATGCCGTGTCACCTGGCGGAACAAGAGATAAGTGCTGGGAGTTGGAGTGCAGTGAGCAGTCTGTATGCTGGCAACACTCCCTCTCACTCGCTCGCTCACTTCGTCGCTCTATTTCTCTCTCGAGAAGCGACACTCACACAGTGTAATTAATTAGGGGATGCTTTTATTGCTTTCTGGGACTCAGGTTCCTTTAATTAAGGAACACAGAATTGCCTTTCACTGGAAGACGCATGCTTGATGAATAAGATAAGGGGCTGGGTTCGTCGATTGATTTCTACTGTAACTTTCTAAATGGCGTTCCATCAGGCTTTGATGAAGTGCTGGACTGACTGGAGGAAGACAGAAGCTTTTGGGTTTATGAAAGAGAAATTACAGTGAATTCATTTTGATTTCTATTAATCAGAGCTTCCATTTGGTGCCTTTAGAGACATGATTGCTTATCACTGTGGTTTGCCAGCTTGAAATACGAATCTGTCACATCTCAGACGTTTCCATTAAAATACTATTTTCTTACCTTACCTTGTGTTTGGATTTGTACAGTATGTGCAAGTTAAGAGCAGCTGTTCTGCTGAAATGTGCCAGACTATCCCTGGAGGTATAAGCCTCTGACAAATTATCACGAGTGGCCAAGGTTATAGGTCCCCAGTGTTAAGTTTTTAAAGTCTCAGATGGATTTTCCAAAAGTAGAGATGGAGCCCGAACTTTTCTTCAAAGTCAAGTGGGGTTTAATAGTAGTATTAAATGTTAACAAAACATTTTGTTAAATTTCAAGATCAGTTATAAGCAGCTATAAAGATTCCAGTATTCCAAGTGTTCCAGTGCTGTATAACCTTTATCCACCCTCTATTTTAGTGCCTGTCTCTTTAAGAACCCCCCCATCGAAAAGCCCAGTCTGCTCTGATTGGTCAGGTCTCACGGGCCTGAGCAGGCACTACCCATCATGCTCCCTCAGTTTCTCTGCCAGTATTTTTTACAACCACAGCCATTCTGGAGACATGGCTGACAGCCATTATATTTTAGCACTTAGACCTGCTATATAAATCTCACTTTCTACAGAATGGGACCAACATTTTGGCTTTTGAAACATTTTGGCAAGTGAAAAATAATAAGATATACAAACTCCCAAAAGGAGATTCAGTCTCTTTTTATGTATCTTAGATATAAACCAAACAAACCTGACCCCTGAGTGTATTCTCTGTGTAGTTTCATGGAAATGCTGCCAGTTTTGGATGGCTCATTTTAAACAAGTCCCATCCAGTATCACCTCCGTTACCACAGCGCTCCGAGGCAAGGCCAAAGCTTTAGATCCTAAAGTTATTTTAGAGCATCACTCACAGTTTTCCCTCCGAGGAGAGTGCTTATTGATTTTGTCAACAGAGCATCGATTTTTCTACCCTCGCTCTCTCCCCCCCTCGGACCTCTGCAAAGAAACCACAGCTGAATACTGCTGAGCCAAACCCCAAAGTGATAGCCTGTAATATACTTTTCTCTTTTGATGGGTCTTTTTGGAGTTTTTCTGAGAAAGTCTTCAAGGGACTGGAGTTTGACCTGGGATGAACCCTGACAGGAACTGGCTGTTTCATGTTGATTTTTGAAGAAGACGATGTAAATCTCTTTATAGTTTTCAGATGGCTTCTGTCAGAAGGATTCCCTTTGCCTCTCAGAGTAGAAAAGCACAAACAAAATCCAAAAAACATGTTTCTAAAATTGGATAATCCGTCTGTTATTCCTGGCTATTAGAATAGTGGGTGGGCTGCCAGGTGTTTGGTGTCTGCCGAGAATGAAGGAGCAACGATTATGACTGCTGAAGGGAGAAGTCTGTCGCGAGGTGCTCTCATTATTTTCAGCCCATCTGGACTTTAATGTTGTCTCTCTGGTACTTAAAACAACACATTTCTCCTTCCATCACAGTGTGAAGTTTGTGTGTGTGTATGTGTGTGTGTGTGTGTGTGTGTGTGTGTGTGTGTGTGTGTACCTGTGTGCATGCACCAGGGAGCACTGGCTGAGTTGCTGGATATGGTTGAGATAGGTGTCACTGTGTTTGCAGACGGCTGTCACCGTGTTGTTGAGCTGAATGTGTGACAGTCTGAAGGTGACAGAGTTGACCGGTGTTGTCTAATTTTCTCCAGTCGGGGTCATGAACCAGAGCAGTAGCACACGGTGGAGGAAACAACAACTTCTATCACATTACAACCGTCTTCTCTGATTTATCATCTTAAAAGCAGATAAACTAAAATGATTGTAACCATGCAGGGGTTCTGAAAAATCTAAGAAAGCGTTGTTTTTAGATTCCTGGCTTAAAGGTAGCGAAGGTGATTACCAGGTCATCAATCACCAACACTTTAGGTCAGAATTTCAGGCCGACTATCGACCCAAAGCATCAGTGTTTGATCATCTGGCAATGAGACTCAACAACCAACTAGTTTTCTCCAGAATCACCCTTTAAAGATCTTCAAGGTGTTAAAAAAAAGGGCTGAAATATATATTTTTTAAAACTGCAACAAGCTGTGACATCAATTATTTCATGTTTTTGTATCGGATTTGAGCTAAAGCTGGCTTGAAAATTCCCAGTACTATTGTTCCAGACCTCTAAACTTGTGTAGCATTAATTTGTAGACCTTAAATTAATTATTGTTTGATTGGTCCATCCATATATTCATCCCTGCATTTTGTGCTTCTTAATGAAGTCCTGGGCTTGCTTAATGATTAATTAGTGATGTTATCAGGAATTGTTGTTATATATTGCTGGGAAGTACTTAGAAAACTGTGCTATAAATATAAAAAACAAATTAATTCCATACCTTCTCTCCTGTCTAATTATCTAATTATTCACAGTCCTCACTGATATTTGATACTTTGGCCTGTATGACGTGAAGCAGGTATTAAAATTAAAAGTGGCAGGGCTGCTGAGGGACCGTAATAAACTCATTAATTAGAAAAAAAAGGACGTTTTATCCTTTTGAACTGTTTAAAACAAATCATTATAAAGATTGACTTTCCTTCAGTGTAGCTAATACTTGAAGTGACATCATCCAAAGTAAAAGAAGATACTTTTCTGTGGATTTTTTTTTTTTAGTTTTAAGACTTCTGTTTTTTTATTTTTTAAAACTAATCCTAACTGAAGGGCATAACAGTACAAGGACAGGCTTTGTGGGAAATTGATGATTTGACCGCAAGTTCGCTTAACCCAAACTCTCAAATTAAAGATTTAAATTTTAAATGTTCAGGTAGTGAGATTAGCCTTTTCTGTTCGTGGTACAGCCTATAACCGTGATCTGTAAAATATTCTAAAGCTTAACAATCTCCACACAAAAGACTTCCTGAATAGAAGCTAAGAGTATGTGAAATTAGTGTTGAAAACCTCCACGAACCTGTTTGGTTTTTCTGCATCACCGACTTGTCACGGTCGTACGGCTGTTTAATGCCTCTCAGACGGACCCTTGGAAAATGACCACGGCTCTCAATCCCAGCAAGTTATGTGTTGCCGGTGATTGCCCCGAAAGTGTCAGATGTCTGAGAATCTTTTTGTTTAAATGGCAAGTGGAAAATGCCAACATCTGTTACTTCCACTGAATTGGCTCGAGCTGTGTGGTCATGTCTTGTCCTGCTAGTCGGGACCAATCGTTAAGAGGTCTGCCACTTCTTGATGGACCCAGGCGCTGGCTTAGGTGCTGATCCGGTGTGCCAGCTCTGCAGGCACACACATCACACATTTCCCTACTTTTCATCTCACCTGTCAGTTGCTATAATCACTTTCTGGGACTTCAGTTCAGGTGCTGCTTCGGCCCAGTTCCCTAAAATCTCTCTGTCCCAGAAGTTTAATCCAAACTCTCCCTTGTTTTTGCTCTCTCTCCCCAGTGCCTTCATGGGCCATCGTCTCCATTGCCTTTGTGGCGATCATCCTGGTGTTAGCATGCTGCTTCTGCATCTGCAAAAAATGGATATTAAAGAAGAAAAACAAAAAGAAGGGCAAAGACAAGGGCAAAAATGCCATCAACATGAAGGATGTCATGGATGGAGCCAAAACGGAGGTAAAGGCTTTCACTATTGTTGCTAAAAATTCAGGAACACATCCCTCCCTACATGCTAGTTTAATAACGCTCCTAAAAACATTGTTTTTTTTGCTAGATCCTCTGTGCATGACTTTGTACTAGAAGTTGAAAATAATTCATCTAGAAGTATGTCTTAGATATCAGCAATAATGTTTAGTGTTTTTAAGTTTTTGCTGTGTTTGACATACATTTTCTTTTTTTAGTCGTAGTGGTTCTAATGCTGTATGACTGATTTGATTGGTCACATTTGCAGCAACAGTTTTAAGTTTTGTTTTCACCAACTTCACTGCAAATGTGACTTTCAAAAATGTCCCTTTTGTTTAACGCCATGGCAGCTACTGCACTGTATGCATTTTGTTGTATGATGTTTTTATTTTTTTACCGGAGAGATACACACAGTATTACTTGCTAATTTATAATTCACCACTTAATTAAAAAAAAAAGAATCAGTCTAATTACAGCAGAGTTAATGGAAGTCATTTAAATGACTTCAGATTGAAGAGAGAGTATTTCAGTCTTTCTCTTTTTTTTTTTCTCCTACTTTTCGTTCCTGTGAGTGTTTTCTTTTTGTCAAATGAGGACCTGCTCACCTGTTGAGGAGTTTGAGTAACGTTTGCCGTGTAATGAAGTGGTATCCACCCAGAGAAATGACATCACCAAAAACGATAAAAACAAATGAGAGGGAATTTAATAAAAGTCTACCATTCGACGGCACGGAACGGGAGGCAAATGAAACGCTGACACTTTCAGATGGAGTTAGCGTGCTAATTGCACCAGCGGAGCATCATTATGCTGCCGTCCTCGGTGTAAACCTGTACAAAGTGCGTTTAATTTGCTGTGACATCTCTGCTATCAGCGCTGGGTTTTGAATCGTAGACAGAAAACAATATTTTCATGACTTACTTATTGTAGAAGACTGCATAAATTAAATGTTAAAGACTTATTTATTTTTACTGTAGCATTTGGAAGCTTTTACAAACAGCAAGGTCAGTTAAATTGCTGCAAACATAGAAGAAGAAGATTTTCCATTATTTTCCAATATCCCCACCGCCTTTGCATCAAAATTTTTCTTTTCACGCTCCTTCTGTTAAAAGCTAATCCCTGAGATCGGTGAACCTGCCACTCCCGAGGCAAGCGGTCATTTCTCCTGGTGTGCCCAGACTCTGGCGTGTTAACTCCTGTGTGTGGTTGTTTTAATTTGTGTTTCTTCCTTCTATGTCCTCCTTATCTGTGTTGTGTCTGATGACTGTTCGGGATGGTCACTGGCGGTAGGTTCCTAATTGCTGTTGGATCTTCTTAAGCCTGCTGCTCTGATGTTTTTTTTTGTAGCCTCTTGAGAACAACTTACTCCCGTAGAACCAAATATATGTAACTATGCATACAGTACATGTATATCTACTGTATATATGTGCGTACAACCTGCATATGCACATATATATGTATGAAATAAACACTGGGTGCCCATTGACAAGGTTGAACCATGCTGATTTTCATGCCAAGCTAAAGTCTCCTGCCTTTTGAATCTTTGATTTACATTTCAAACGAGTGGCGACGAGCAAACGTAGAATGACTGAGAGGCTCTACAAGTAAATGTTCTTTTGAAACGGCTGATGAAAAGGAAGCTTTTGACGTTCAGTGGCATTTGCATTCACAGCTGTCAACCTAGATGAAATACATCTTGCCTCTTGTGGAGCATAAGATGCATAAAAGTTGGATTAACTGTATAAAGAAAAAAAAAAAAACAGGTTTGATAAAATTAGGGGATTAAATTTCCTCAATAATTTGACCTGTTCCTCTTCTCGCTCTTTCATGTGTCAAAAGGAAGAACGCTCAATTTGGATTTGCTCCCAAAAGGCGGAGACCAAAGTGGCTCAGCGGACAAATTTAAAACCAATCAGTGTTGTTCAGCCTTTTGCTTTCACATGAGCAACTTGACAAACTAATAGGAGCAGGCCCCCCGATGTACATTACAACCCCCCTGTTACCAACACCTACCCACCCACTGCTGGCATGATGCTTCTAGCTACCATCGGCGTAGGGGATAACATGAAAGCTTCAGGGGTTATGATGGCAATGCGACTGTATGTCTGAGGGTGTAACCAGACATGGGAATGGGGAATCACACAAGAGCACCAGTTTGTACGACAGAGAATGCTCTGCATGCCTAACGAAAGAGACTTCTTGGAAGGCAACGTTTGACGCTGAATGAATGACCTTGAGAACTAGTCTTTGCCTCCTCAATCGCATGTTGATCTTATAACGAACTCCTCCACCCCTCCTCCTCCCCCCCCACCCCTCACCAATGCCACCACCTGCTCTCCCCTACCTCAGTGCCAGGCTAGCGAAAAGGCAACTTCACTTCTCACTCTGTGCCACTTCAGACACTTCCCAGTTGATATGTGTTTTGCCAGAGACTTGATCTGCCTGAAATAACATCAACGGAATTGTCTTACTCTGATCTTTTCCGGAAGCATCGCTCTCTCTCTCTCTCTCTCTCTCTCTCTCTCTCTCTCTCTCTCTCTCTCTCTCTCTCTGTCCTCTCTGTTTATGTCTCTCTCCCCCTTCTTCTTCCTCCTCTTCTTCTTCCTCTAATGCCTGCCCATTGCTCTCATCTCTGGCGCCATCATTTGATCTTTCCTCCCTTTAGACAGAAACACCCAGAGATTGATAGGGAAGCATCATCAGGGGACCAGGCCCGGGGCTTTAGTGCATCACAGAGCATGTCCTGATGTTAACTGCTATGGTGTTTTAGTGCTTGCTTCCCCCCCGTTTCCCTCCTTACACACCATAAAACAAGTGGCAGCTTTTACAGGAGTAGGTCCGCTGGCAGGACCCGGGCAGGGAACGGCTGGCTGGGTGCTAGCACCAGCGACAAACAGGCGACACTGACTCTTGGTGGGTGTCTCCTTCAGGCCTTGAAGGATGAGGAGGATGCGGAGACAGGGCTGACTGAAACGGAGAAAGAGGCCGAGCCCAAGGAGGACCAGAAACTGGGCAAATTACAATACTCCCTGGATTACAATTTCACAGAGAATACGGTAAGGATCTGTTCTCCGAATCTCTCTGTGTCGTTGTGTCGTTGTTTCGAAAGGTTCTCCTTCGTAAGTATGGTCGCACCCAACTTCTCAGGTGGTCCAACTTTTCATCTCTCCAGAGATTAAACAGGACCCACCCAGGTTCTGCACAACATTCTCCCTTTGGGTTGCATTACCACCACTGTAAACACAGTCTCACCACTGAAGCTTGAGAGCAGTCTCACAGGGATATCATGGCGGTCGAGTTTGTGCATTCACCACTGAGCCTTGTAAAAGATGCAGTACACTATTGGGATTTTCTTCGCCTCTGAATTTGTTTCTTTCTTTCTACTTGATTGGAAACGGCCCCTGCAGATATCCATCTGCCTTATTTTTTTCCAGCGACTGGGTTTTAAAAAGCAGAATGAGGAAGCGCATCAGCTTCCTGGCACCAGATGTTGTGTGACAGATAATAGATGTGGTGCGTGAACACGCCGCTGTCCCTCACTGGGCTAGCTAACTCCCCATTATAAACAGAACTGACAGCCTGAGATTAGACAGTAACACTTACTGCTCCTGTACACACTGAGTCATCCACAGGCACAGGTACGTCTCCCTGTCTACACAAGAAACTTTACACTTTCAATGAAGACCACAACTGTATCACCGCAGTGAGTTATTGTTCGTACACCTGCACTCAAAAAACAACGTGATGCTTTCTGATGCGCTTCATCAACAGTCACAACATGTCATAGATGTGACAGAGGTATTCGATCATGATAAAAAGAGATCCAGTTAGAGAAAATGTCTCATAAACAAAGTTTGTGATTTTTAGATTGACTGAATAAAAAGTGTACCTTGAGTTTCTGTCTTTCTTCTTTTATCTGAACTCCATTTCACGTCTCAACCATCTCAAACAACTTTATTCTGAACAATCTCAGCACAACTTCAGAACTTTCTTTCCCTCTTTTGTCCCACTCTCCCACTTTATTAAGGGTTTTTAAATATGGGTTGGATTGGTCTCATGTTCATCCTCATACACATGTCTAGGTGCACACATATGCATCTTGACTGTCAGCCACTAAACCATTACCGTAAAGGAATGCTTAATTTATAATTTATAGATTATAGGTCCGGGTCTGGATAGGACAATTTTTGGGTAAAGATCCAGACCACATTCTGGATATTAGTGACCTTTGAACTAGATGTTGATGATGCCATGACACATTATCACTGCATTATAATTCACAACGAGAGACCACATAATGTGCATTCAAGTGTCACCGAAAACTTTAAGCGGAACAACAATGTCCTAATGGAGTTTATGTCCACCTTCACTCATTTTATTGTGTGTAATAATCAGTGTACAAATTAAAGAGTCAATAATGATGCTAATAAAATTCAGCATCATTAGTGTTCACTCGACCAGACTCTGAACTCTTTCCGAGAAAAATGACAAAGTATTGAGTCTTTTCATGAAAGGTGGTATTATGTGGAGCGTATTACACTTCCCAGGGTTGATCTGTCATGTAGTGGGAGGCAGTGACAGGTTCCTCTATGAGGTTCTTGATTACAATGGTAATAAGCTTCGCTGTGGAGCTAAAGCGTAATGAATGGATGACAGTTTTCACACTTCGTGACAGTGACCTGAGGGAAGCTGGGCTCGGCTCGTTGCCACTCCGGCTGCCTCTGAAGTTAAAGAAACTCACAACAGACGGAACCTAAAAACCAGAGAGGCAGCCGCTCATCTGACCCACTTTAAGCTCGGTGACGGACTCAGTCCAGAGGCACGGTAGCCTTCAGCAAATGTTTTTTTTTTTTTTTTAATCCTCAGGCTTTGAGGCCCATGTAATCAATGTGAGCACCATATAAGTACTCCAGGAGAAATGGCCCAGGTGATTGGTTTTCATCCCTCGGCTGTAGGTCCCTTTAAGGAGGAGACGGCTGCGTGTGAAATTTCAATTATTACTGAATAGGAGGCAGCTCTAAAGAGAGGATATTATGGAGAACAATGGTTGTGTAGTCTTCAGGTAATTTGCAGTAAGAGATGGTTTCTGATCACCGTTGAAGTATGAAGATGGGGTTTTTCAGTGTCTGCCAAATTTGCCCAGAGATCACGTTCATGTTGGACGATACAAGGCTGAAAGTACACTTGATAAGAAATACTCAAAATGTTTTTCGACCATGTCTAAAAGCAGGAGTGTTGATGTATTTTCTAGGAGGATAAACTGAAATCCAGGGCAAAAAGCTGGCGGTTAGAGAGAGGGGGCTGAAAATTGTAGTTGTGCAGTTGTGCAAAGAATGAAAAAGGAGCTTAAGAGTGAAGTACAAACCCTTCTTACCTTTACAAGTCCAGCTAAATTTCTCCACTCTCCACACCTGTCAATCGCTGCAAGAAATGAGTTTGCTTAAACTTAACATAATTGTAATGAAATAAGTAATTAATTGGTCACAGTTGAATATTGATAATCGCCTCAGCCGGCAGCCGCGACACAGCTGCAGTGGCTGCAACATAATCCTTTTCAGCAAATCTTTTACGTTCCTGCCGGCAGCTCGTCTAAGAAAACCAAACCTCCAACCCCGACTCACATTTCCATCGCACATTTTCAACAACTCACTTCTCCAGAGATTTCCCCTTGAGCGAATCTTAGAAATAAAAAAATACCAGAAATCCCCTCTTATGATGATGATGAGTTCATTTACCATGTACTACAAACTTTGCCTAACCTTCAGCAGGCCTTATCTTTTCTGCAGTTGGGAGTGCAGAGATGTAGAGCTAAATGAAATATTGACAGGGAGCATTTCAACCTTCTGTCTGGCTGTCAGGGTTAGGAAATAATAATGATATTTAGTATTCGACTTCTGAATCAGATATGTGTCAGGCGGGAACTTTAGATATGATCTGTCAGAGCTGAAGGGGGGGCGTCCTCTCAAACGGTCTGTTTAAGTAGAGGTGAGACAATGTTTGTGGACCTATGAATAGAAAACGATACCTCATCACTGTCTATAAATGTTCCACCCTGTCAAGAAAAAGTAGAAACACTGGTTAGTGTCTGTACAGAGACTGAGGCAAGAAGATCAGGCTGAGTGGGAGAAGACGTGCAGATTAATGTCGTGTCCTTGTGGCAACGAGTCTCAGCTTTGTTTCTGCATGTTAACCACCACAAATGGCTGCTGCCCCCGGTGTTGATGGTTCCGCGTTTATACACTAATGAGACGAAAAGGTTTTGTAAAAGATCCAGATCACTCGGGGAGCGACCACTCGGCTACATCAGGCAGATACACAGCAAATGAAGCACAGAGAGCCCTCTCAGCGCAGCAGGAAGGGGAATTATAATGTCATTCCTACTTTCAACATCATTACCATTTTCATTGCTCTTCTTTTTTCTTTTTTTCTTTTTCGCAGGTCAAGAGATGGCCTATTGTGTCCGGTCGGAATATGTGAATTTTAAACCCGCTGTTAAGAAGGGATGAATTTCAAAACATTCAGATTGTTTTTTCCTTTCTATAATTTATTTTCAGAGTTTCCCCCTCGAGAGTTCATTCTAAAATAACACACACAAAGCCGCGTCGGTAAATATTAGCCAGGAGAGGGACTACTGGTCTTCTTTGGAAGTGTGCATGTGTGTGTTTGATCACAGCAGAAACATGATGCATCGGGACAAAGCTCTCCAAGATAAAGCTGCCAAAGGCTGAATCACCATCCTGCATCCATTCTGGTCATCGTGCTGCTCACTGGGCTGAAGAGTAAGAGACAAACAGAGAGGGGTTAATACCAGCAGCCCTCTGCTGTGACAGGGCCTGAGGCCTTAGTTAAACAGAAACACCCACACAGATGTGCAAACACAAAAACCACAGTCTTTGTTTTTTTAACTCTCAATAGGTGGGATAGTCAATAGTCTGTTGTTAGAACAAAATAGTTAGAATTAGTGCTGAAATGGTGGATTAAAGAGAGAAGATGCTTCTCATTTTGTATTCCCATTTTAACAATATCCTCTTTACTGATCAGAGGTAGGGAAGGTAATTCCAGAGAAGGACAGGTTCAGATTGATTGTTTAGTTTCATTCACAGTTCGTAAAATACCAACATTTTGTGTCGGTCTTCAGCCTGAAATTCTAATTTGACGACCTGGAAATGAGACTCAACAACAACCAACTTCCCTTTAACATACAGACACATGCGTCTGCTGGATAATGTTACAGAGATTCAGGTTCATGTCATGGCCACCAGGTTTCATTATCTCGACGTAGTTACTAAGGAATCAGAAACTCTGGGCAAATTATGACCTCTGACTTTGACTGGAACACAGAATGAAGCTCTTTGATTAGATGCTTCTTTCCAAATTGCTTCTTTGGAGTTGTATTGAACTTCTACCTCAGAGGTTTTCTGCACACGGTGTTGAACATTTGACTTGCTTTGTAAATCAAAGAACCAGATAAAGTCTGACACAGTATGTGAATAAGTGTTATTTGCAGCTCTGGTTGTAATAAGTAAGTTATTCACAGCACAGGTACAAAATAAAGCAGTTTAAATGAGATTTTAGCAGCTGGAAAATTACCAGTTATTGTAATTGAAGGGGTTTTCCCAGCAGTCACTTCTCTCACTGAAGCCAATTTTGAGAAAATTAGGAGGAATAACTTAATTTCAGAAAAGTTCAGGACGCTCATATTCAGAGACTAAAGGGAAAATATGGTTTATGCATGATTTGACTTGCAGGAGTGCTCTCTGGTTGGTTTGATTTTGAGCAAAGGTATCCATAATGAGTGGAGGAAAAAGACTGTCTTAAGTTGGTCTTGTGACATACGTCTTGGGTAAAAATACAATTAGCTGAAGCAGCAAACGCACATCAACATTTCCAACCACTTCCTGCTCTTAGCCCTCTCTGAAAGCACCGATGCCTCTTCCACTAAAAGATGGTTTGACATGCTGTGTCTGCCACCAACCGTGCTGATGGATGGGTGGAAATCAGAAGGACAGCATGCGGGGATGAATGGCTCCACTCGAATTCAAAGTGTCACTTTACAGCACTTAAGTGCAAAACATGGTTACGTTTAGGTTCAGGTAAATGACAGCTGGAGTAATTGAACGCCTTTTATTTGCCGTCTGAGGAATGTAACTATTTCGCCGTGAGTGATACTTGCAGATGTGCAATTACAGAAGTTATACTTATGTCAACGTGCTCCATAGAAATCTTGACAGAATCTCATGTCAGTGTTTTGTGACTTGTTTTTCAAAGTAATGTCAAGAAAATGTTGTGCATAACCTGGGGAGCAGATAGATAACTGAGGACACTCCATACTTTCCATGACCGCTTTGTCTTGTGTTCACTATCGTCATGTGAGATGTTCGTGCAAACACACGTGTGCGCGTCTGTGGTACATTTACATAAAGTTAATCCATTTCATGACGACCTTTCCTCACTGGAATCTCACCACCATCCAATACAGATATCATGGAGTAGACAGATTGGTCTGGCTGTGTCATTACAACAAAATATGGCCTTCTATAAGCTACGTGGATTTACTTGAAGCTAACTAGTGGTGGATAAACAGACTGCTCGGATCTAGTTTTAAAATCTGTGTCCACTTTAAGCTTTTAGAGTTATCACACGAGCTTCATCAGGAGATTTGAGATATTATTTATTTACTTTTTTTAAACTATTTTCCAAGGTCAAAAAATCCTTTTTTAAGCCAAGAGAAGAAAAGCGATGAGAAGTCCTCAAAGTGCTACGGATGACTTCCTCCCCTGCCATTGTTTCCAAAGTCAGGACTGAACTTTGAAACAAGCCTACTTCATCTAATTGAAGCACATTGATTTTTACTTTACTGTATTTACCTTGTTTCTCTGAATGCCACTCGTCCAAATTGCGGTCCTCTGCCTCGACCTAAATTAAAATTCCAGTCTCTGCTTCTGGCAATTTCCCAAATATCTTAAAAATCACAAATCAATTATCTTAAGAGAGAAAAGAGAGAAAAATAAACTCATAATATAAATCTAAGGTAGTCTGACTGAAAGATCTTCCTTCATACTGGTGGTTTGTCCCTCATGGTGATCACCAACTGGGGGTCATTGTTTCCTACTTTTTTATTTACCGCTGTGTCACTGGTAGCACCAATCAGTAAACTGATGCCGCTCCTGACAGCTGCAGAGCTCCGCGGCTGAGTGCCCTGGTCAGCCCCCAGATTGCTGCTTGATGGCTGCCTGATAGGAAGTTGATTGACTGACTAGCTGGGCCTCCTGAGAGGCCTTCAAGTTGAGACTCTGACTGGCAGGTCAATCAGCCTCCCAGGCCCCCAATTGTGGTTATCAATTATTGGCCTTATGTGAAGAGAAACAGTCTTTTCGTTCCTGCTCTGACACGTCCTGACCTTTACGTTCTCTTCAGCTGCTTCAAGGCTCTGCTGATGTAACCCTCTAATGGTGCTGCCATATCCCAGAAAAATGACACTGAATCATCTTTAAGCCGCAATAATGAAGGAATGATTGCTAGTGTTATAAAAAGAAGGGAGACGTGACTAAAGAATCCAATGTTCCTCGAGGAGTGAGTGCAATTATAAAGAAATATTTCTTGACTTTTCTTTAAGCCAGATATGGTTTCTCTGTAAGGATGTTGGTGGGATGAAGGTCCAATTATGATCATTTGATTTAGTTCAGCGACAGCCCGACATGCCCTCTCTCCATTATTATCCTCGGTCTTCCTCTTTCAGCTCATGGTGGGGATCATCCAGGCCGCGGAGCTGCCCGCTATGGACATGGGTGGCACATCCGACCCGTACGTAAAGGTCTACCTGCTGCCCGACAAGAAGAAGAAGTTTGAGACCAAAGTCCACAGGAAGACGCTCAATCCTACCTTCAACGAGCAGTTCACCTTCAAGGTACATCGAGTCCAGAGATTGCTCAACAACATTTTCCCATCTCTAAACACTTTCTTTTTTTGTAGCCTGAGATCTTTTGGTTCCACTGACAATCTGATTTGCATGCAGCTGTGAATGCTGGGAAGGTGTGGAGACAGCAACCAGCTGGCACATTAACAAGCTCCTGACAGAATATCTCTCACACACACACACACACACAAACACACCGAGGCTCAACGTGATTGGGATTAACACAGGCAGATGCACCGCTACACTCTGGCCTTGCCTCGGCCATTATGGATGCATGGCTGTTGCTCAGCAGTGGGGGAAGTCGTGTTATTCATACGACAGTGACGAGCGCAGGTGTGTGGGGAAAGTTAAGCATAATGTGATGTGAAATCCATCTCAATACAAGGTTGATTTGTGGGTGGTTTTTTTTGTCGTACTTCATTCCAAGTCCGTCAGGTGATTATAAACACTGCCAACGATGATGTTTGGGAGATAACGTCAGGGACAAACTAGAGAGACTTATCTTTCTTATCTCTATAACAAGACTTTTCCATTAATTAAGTTTTGTCCCAAAGTTGAAACACCCCCTCACCTTTCTCACCTGTCTTTTACCTGTCCTTGCTTGTGGGCCTGACAACTCTGCCTGGAGGAGTAGTGATTGATTTGGAAACAGAATTACCTACAGCATCGCAATCAGCCAACACTAAAAACAACATAGATCTTATTTTTCTTGACATTTGATTAACTTCAGAAGCATCACAAACCTTCTTTGGAAGTCCAGGACTGACAATTTAAGATGCATCAATCTTTAGTTTGAGTATAAACAGCGACAACAACTTTAAATTACCTTTTAATATACGACCACAGACCAAACACAGATACTGTTCATTATACACTTTACAGAAAAAAGACTTACAGCAAATCAGTTTAAATTGCCATAAATACATACAAATTAAATATGTAGGATCAGCATTATTCATTTTTCATAAGCTTGGCCAGTAGAGGGAAGCTTTGTGCAGGAATTAAGTCAATTAGGGGAACCTGGGATCTTTATACCGTTTTGTATCTTAACAAAACAATTCAGTACGTGTTTGCTTTTGGCCTCTGGTTAAATATTTAATTTCATTTTTGGCTCTTAAATGGAAAAAAAGTTTGGGTATCCCTGGTGGATTCTGAGCACACAACCTGGATATGATGCCGTCTTTATAAACGTGTGTAATTTGGTAAAGTGGGTCATAATGGATGAGCCAGCCTAGAACAGCCTATATAAAAGAAAGGGTGCGTATGTAAATATCCTTTTAATGAGACAGTAAAACTCTTTTCTCTTTTTGACCTGTAACTTTTGTCATCCCGCTCAGGTCCCCTACGTGGAGCTCGGTGGAAAGACGCTGGTCATGACCGTGTACGACTTTGACCGCTTCTCCAAACACGATGCCATCGGTGACATCAAGGTGCCCATGAACAAGGTGGATTTCAGCCACATAACGGAGGAGTGGCGGGATCTGCAGAGCGCCGAGAAAGAGGAGGTAAGACTGATTAAAAACCTGTGTAGGCAGGCACAGAAGTTCAATCACTCCTGAGAAAATGGAAAACGAGTCGGTTTGAAATCATTTTGTGAAGCCCGTCTGTGTGTCGGGGCTCAGATCTGTTCGCCGCTGTTTCAATAAGAGCATTTTTTTTTTTTACTGGTGCTTGCATAAGTGATATTGCAGTGATTATTTTTGCAGTGTTCAGCAAGCCATTTGTGCTCCAACCACAAATGTGTTGTCGTGGCTGAAGTAATCCATCTCCCCTGGAAATGTCACTTAATCAGATGTCCACACTTCCCCTTCAATTAATAGAAGTGTGACTTTCCAGGCAACAGTTCAGGAGATTCAATTTTCATGGTAAATGTCATGGCATATAGCACATGTTGCCAGGGGAACCTCATTTTTAGGATTACGGCGGTTTCATTTAAAGGTTAATTATAACGCTGTCGAATGGCTGCTGGTGTTGTTCCAGTTGAAGGGCATCACTGTACTTCCTTAGCGTTTGGTCGCGCAGCAGCACATGACAATTTTACGCAAGGCTTGAGACACTGGAGCGAAGCTTCGTGGAGCTCCAGCTGCAGAGATGAAAAGTATTGAAATGTTATATTGTTACCAATATCATGTGAATGCTCTAATCACAATGTGTCACTGAGCTGTAATTTGAGATGCATAGAAGTGACAATAGAGTGAATCATTTGTCAGTTTGTTCAAAAACTTTTTTTTAGATAATGTGTCTGCCACAGCAGCCGCAAATTAAACCTGCCAAAGTGAGCAGAGCTCCTTGATTACTTCTTTAACAGCAGATCTCTTGACATTTTGGAAAATAAACTTATTTGTCTTTTGCCAAGAGGAGAAAAGAAATAGTTACAGCACATATATACGCCCTTAAACCAAAAAGAAAAAGAACCTCTTTACTTTTCTGTTTCTGCAGGCGTTAAGCCAAAGGCTGTGCCAGAAGGCTTCAGATGTTTTCAGCAGAGCCACATTATAATTTTCAGTAACACCACATTTTTACAAGTGAGCGAATTTCATCATCAGTGGATGGTAATTACCAAGTAACATATTTCAAATGTCTTTGAAATTACCCGACAGTTGTCAAAGAAATGTGGAAAACATCCCCAACATGAATTAAGAACAACATTCTGCTATTTTCTATTAACAAGTAAATAAATAGTTGGCAGTTTCTTTAATACATTTGCAGGCAACAATTCCAACAATTTGTTGTTGAACCTTTTCTGTGAGAATGTCAATCAAGTGGAACAGCAGTGTTATAATGCTCTTCAAGTTCAGCTCTCCAAAGCCAACCTGAAAATACATATTTGTGCTACAGGAAATCGTATACAATTGTCAGACATTTTCCATTTTTTTTTAATTTTAAAGTACTGGATTCTCTCACCTCTGTAACTGTATCTGAGGAGAAGAAATCTCTCTCTGTCTGACATCTGCAACTTTTAAATAGAATATATATAAAGCAAAGAATGCTCTGTGAGAGCTCAGCACAGAAAAGCTGCTTCTTCAGATTGGAGTCTTTTAAGTTTCAGTTCAAGTTCTGTGAAAATGGAACAGACTTAATAGTTCACAGGTAACACACTCCTCTTTACTCTTAAGGTCAGATATGAAGGAACAAGTTTGGAAAATGCCCTTTGAGTTGAAAAGGCAGCTGTTGGCCTTTTACAGTTCATAGAAGACATTCAGGGAGCCCGATCACCGCGCTTGACAGGTGTAATTAACCGCGGCTCCTTCTCTCGCTGGCCTCCAGGCGAGTGAGTATTTGTGTTGATTAAAACCAAACCCCTTGTCATGGACGTACAGTGCATACAGTCAGGATAGGGGACTCTGCATAAAATGTGTGTTGGTCCTTCTCACTGCTGCAGTCATCTCCAGCACACTGCACAGGGAAATAGACCTTGATTGGAAGTTGATGAAAGACTCCTGGAAAATAAAACAAAGGTCGAGATTCAGGTCCCGTCTGCCTCCGATTTGTAATCCACGCTCAAAAACAGCCACACGTAAAAGCAGATGTGACCTGCGGGAGAGTTATTGGCTGCGTCTGCTTCCTCGTCCTCGTGTTGATAACGAAAACGGCGAGAAAATGAATCGCTCTCTGCTCCGTGTATGATAATGAGGGTTGTGTTGTGATTCGTGTGAACCGGCGAAGTGATTGCAGTCGGTACTTTTCCACCAAAGTGACACAGAGAAAAAAAAAAGCTGATATCAGGGAGCATTCATAACAAGACAAGAGACCGAATCGATTGATTAAATGTGACTCAGTGATATGAAGCAGGTCATTTGTCACACTGTTCTGACAGGTTTCGATTGTTGTTTTTTGTTTCTTTGATGTAAATCAAATCCCATTTCCTACCTGATATACTCAGATCGTTATCGTTAATTCTTTTTGATTTACACTCTTTGGTCACAGAGTAGATCTATATAAAGTAGACAGCTGTATAATAAACCAATTTCATACAATAGATAGAAATTAAAACCGACCAGCACATCAGGAGCAGTTTGGGATTCAGTGTTCTGCCCAAGGACACTTCGACATGCAGACCAGGGGAGTCGAACCAGCAACCTTCTGATAAAAAGTCACTTGCTGGAATTATATTGATTTCATTTATTCAACAAAATCATGAGAATGAATTATTCCACAGATTTAAACCCCCTGCTGCTGAGTTTCTCACTTTGAAAAAAATAGTAGCAGTGAGATCCGTGTGTGTGTTTGTTTTGGTTTTTTCTGTTCTCGAGTATTTAAAAAAGATTTTTACATTAATCCAATAATGCAGCAGGCAGGTGGCTCACATGATGACTAACCTTGTTAACAGCTTGTCCTGCGAACAGATCAGCAGAGCGCTCTCAATATATATCAGGAAATGTTTGTGTGTGTATATAATCTAATACATACTTCTAGTTAAATCTGCTTATGTTGAACACGGTTCAGTATTTGTTACTTATTTTAAAGCAGCAGCAGGAGGGATGTTATTGTAATGTTCCTGGTGAGTAAGACAAAAGATCAACATCAGTAAAGGTAGCGTGTTCCCAATGGGATCCTGTCCGAACGATCAGAAACTCAGAAACTAAAAGCAATTACATGAAAGACTTATGTAGATTTTTATGCATATTCAGCCTAATTACTGTAAACACTCTATAACCCCAGTGTCAGCGCGCTGCACTTTAACCTTTAACACCATTAAACTCTCACTTTGCATAAAGACACGTTGGTATTTGCAGCTTTCATCATCCTCTCTGTTTCTGTCAACACATCTGAAATGTTAAAAAAGGCAAAACTGAGCTCCAGATTTGGTTCACTGAACAATTTCTGATGTGCTGTGAAGGGGAATCTACGAGCTATTTTTTCCCCTCATCTAGCCTCTCAGCGAGCATCTGTTGCGAGCACGTGATGCGGCAAATGTGGATTTAGCGGTTAAAACTGTTCTCACCTATGTAATGTCTCTCAACAGCAAGAGAAGCTGGGCGATATCTGCTTCTCCCTGCGATACGTGCCCACCGCCGGCAAGCTGACCGTGGTCGTCCTGGAGGCCAAAAACCTGAAGAAAATGGACGTGGGAGGCTTGTCAGGTGAGGAGGATTGTAGCGGTGTGCATGTGTGGTCGTGTGTGTGCACGCTGACTCTCCAGCTGACAGGCCCTTTTGTCTGTAATTACACATGCACTGCAGCACACACTTTGCCTCTCCTGCAACTCGGCTAACAACCACCCAGAGCCATCACTCGTCACCATTAGATTTGTCCAAAATAAGAGGACTTCAGTTGAGTTTTTTTAGTCCCCCCCCCCCCCCCCAAAAAAAACCTTTAAAGTTTTGTGAAGACTGCAAAGAAACTCTGAACGCTGTTCAGACAAAACGTCACGTTAAAGGAGCACATGCTCTGCTGGAGAAAAGACTCAACAAGTCAAACGAATGAAACATATTCAGTCCGTCTGTTTCCGTGAATCAAAGAGGGACGGATGTTTCATTAAGGGACACATTTCTGAGTTTGCCTCATAAAAGTTTAATGTCGGCGCTGTGAAGCGTAAAAGAGGGAATCTCATTTTGTGAAACTCTTTATTACATCCACTGGGGGCAAGTCAGCGATGTGGGCAAAGGTGCATATCAGAGCCAGCTGTGTGCACATTACAGCTTGAAATCCAAACACACCTTAATCTCTCTGCATTATGATACAAAGACACAAAGGCATTCAAACTGCAGTCCAGGAGAAGCATTTTCCTCAGGCGACATCGTGTGTGAACGCTCCTCTTCAGACTTGGTTGACATACAGATGTGTTATGTGTTGTTTGTCAGTGCGTAAAAGAGCTAAAACATGTTCCATTTTCAGGAGTGTGCTGCAGACAGCTGACACCAGTTGATGCCTCCAAGCAGTTTGTTTTACTCATTTATATCTAACAAATGTGATTCGGCAGATATTCACCGCACAGCAATCTTGCGTCATGATGGATATTGTACAGTCTAACTCGCACTGTGTGAGATGCACAAAGATTCACCATTTAAATCCAGAATTATAACAGTGAGGTCGAGGTGTCCATGCAAACACAAATGCAGAATCACACAATAAGCTGCCACCTCTCCCTCCTTCCCGCCTCTCCTTTGACTTCTTCAGTGGTTTCATTTTAAATTCCCCACTGTGCACTCCCCTCCCGCCTCTCCTTGACTCTCTCTGCTACAATTACCATACACCTGGGTCCACTTGCTTTCTGCCTGACAGCCCAGTCTCTCCATATAAGCCTAAACATCCTGCAGTACAGTAACACAGCGCACATTAAAAGCTCAGAGCTCCCTTTCATCCATCAAACCAGCACAAGCAGCCATTTGCCAGAAAGAGGAAAAAAAAAACACACACACCTCCCCCGCTGCCATTTTATGCTACTGGCGTTAGCTCTCACCTGTTCTCATTTGCATCGTGGGACTGTTCACGTTCTGAGTCGTCTGGCCGGTCTGGAAAGAGTGTGAATGTGCTCACTTTGAAGGCCAGGCTTCTCTCGAACAGAGACAGGAAATAGCAGGGAAGCCAGACAGTTTGACACCACGTACTGTATGTCACATTTAATTGGGACATGTTTCATTTGTGCGCACTGGTCTGTGGGTTCCAGGGTGATTTAATAGCATGCAGTAATAGCACAGTGCATGTTTTCTAATTACACACAACCAGAATATACTCTAAATTGCAGTTGGACTTTTGATTTTTGTTGAGTTGCGACTGCTTTTCTGTTCTGGGAATGGGCTTAAAAGTGTAGCAGATGGATGAAATAATGGGCAGGTCTGTAATAACAATAATTAGCTTCCATCCACAGGGCGGCTCAGCCAGAGCTTAAGGAGGAGGACAAGTAATTGATGGCCTGGGATCAGCCTTCTCCTCTATTGTCATCCTGTTTACCATGCCTAATTATGGCTCGCAGAGGAAGATGTGGGTATTATCATTAACCAATGTATAATCAGAAATAATTCTTTTGACTGGCTCCTCATGAAACATCCCTACAAATCTACCTCTGTGCTGCGTCTCTTGGAAAACCGATTTTTAAAAATAATATCTTAAAAGGTACAATCGACTGTTGGTGCTTCTCAGGATTGTTGTTACTTAACTGCGGTGATGCACCGAGCACCATGCTCTTTAGCTGTCGTCTCAAAATAATCCTCCTTGCAGTGACTCTTCTCTCCACTTTAGCCGACTCCACAGCACTGTATAGTTACCATACATATTCATTATGTTGAGCTGCGGGCAATCAGATTTAAAAGAATCCTGTAACTCCAGTGGGAAGCACATTTTACAGCCTCCCAAGTAGAAAGAGAGTTATAAAAGCTGGTAATTGCACCAGCAGGTAAAGTCATGGACCACTCTCTCAACCTCCTGCAGACGTATGGTGTTTAAAATGTGCATTTTACAGTATGTGAAGTTACTATAAATGTGTCTCCGGCATGGTGCAGGATTAAAAGCTGATTCAGAGTCAGAAGTGTGTCGGACACAAAGGGTAAGTGCCTGGAAGCAACTCCAAATGAGGAAATGCGAGTTTATAAAGGTAGTGGCAGCAAAAGTGTTTGTCCCGTCCTCTCTGTAGCTCTGAAGACTTCCCAGAGGGCTGTGAGGCAACGCATCCGAGGTAATGGCTCACAGTGAGGGAGGTTATCAAAGCACACAGGCGCCGTGTCGGCGGTAATGAAGCCACACTGCCGCGACCTGGTGCTTCAGCTCACCATCAAGCCTATCGGCTGAAAGGTTTATTTGTTTTGTTGCCGTGGCTGGTCGAACTGAGAGGTTTCTCCCAGTCAGTAAAGCGACAGGCCAGTGGGATCATTAAGATGATGAACAGGCTCTGAGAGAAGGAAGCAGTTTGAAAGAGATTAGGCCAGTGCAACATTTATTTTGTCAGCGTTTCTGTCTGAATTTTGCTTTAATTTATAGAAATCCCAAAGAGGTTGTAGATATATAATCAGTACCCTATCTCCAAGACCCCCCTCTGATGTGTTGAAGGAGGTCAGTCTCTGCACCTCAGAGACGAGCTTCACTGTACATGCGTGTGCTCTGGCTGCATGTGTGTCATTCACCAGCGAGCTCAGTGTGTAAAACTAAACCGACAGTCACCCCTGGATGCACCCACCATGGCAAATCCAAAATGATGGGAGGAAAGCCGAGATGACAACCAGGCTATATTTGGCACAACTCTGCCATCGCCAGCAGCGGCCTCACTTGATGAACATGGAAATATTAGCAGAGGGAAGAAACTATTTTCTTTGTGTCGTGCATCTGCACATAACGTCGTACTGAAGCCTCCACTGTGAGAGGCAATACCCTCTCTGTCGAGAGAGTCACAGCTAGCAATTATTCCCAGATTGAAACACAAACTGTAAGTAACCACTTTTGAATTAGACAGCTTTAGTAGCTCTGCTGAACTCTGCAGCTGATTTGCCTCCGAGCTCATCACTTACCCAGAAGGCTGCTTCGAGTCTTTTGAAATATATGGACCACTGATCGCGCATCGCCTCATAAAACTATGGCCAAGATCCAGGAGTCAGATGAGTAACCCTGAAGATAGCAAGGGCAACCCTCTGTGCTGTACACATATGTGGGGAAGTGCTCCTGCATCAGGAGCGCCGGTATTCATCCATGAAATGGGAGAGATTACACTCGTCCGGGATAAGACGGTAAAATGGACCGGATATGAGGTACGACGAGCCTCCCAAAACTCAATAATGCCAAACTCTCATCTGCTGACCAGAAAGATAAGAGGCGTCTGGATAGCACTGATGTGGCGCCGCAGGTGTGTTTTCTTTTTTTCACCCTGAGAAACGGTTATCTGGCATAATCCTATTCAGCTGTTGTGTTTATTCAGGCACAGTCGCCGATGGGAGAGGAAACACGACCTGTTGTAGGAGTCACTGTCGTAGCAGTATTTCAGCAGCTATGACAGAAATCATTACAGTTGTCAGTTGTCAAACTGTCTTTTCCAAAACCCCAAAACAAAACAAAAGTTTGAACCAGAGTTAGACAACATGGCTGCTGTCCAAAGCAAAAAACAACTGTAAGAATCTCAATCTGAACAAGAAATTACAATCTCAGTGCTTTGAGACGGCCAAGTAAAACATAAAATAGAAAGAAAGCTGCTTTTACACCATCTCAAGTGCTGGTGATGAGAGGAAACATATCAGCAGGGAAACAGGCACCGGAGCGCTCTCCATTTAGTGGATGCCCGTCCATTCGCTCTTGTTTACCTCGGTTTCTTTCACCCTCCATAGGTGATATCTACAAAAACAGTTTTCATTGGCAAGCAATTAGCATCCTGCTTTAGTCTGCCTGTCTAGAATCAGTGACCCATTGTTTCACAACCCAGTCGCCAGGATATTTGTTGGCAAAGTACATTTCTGCAGAACTAGAGTTGTTGAAATTTTTACTTTTCTTTAGGTTTAGATTTCAGTGTGATCTTGTGACTGCGCTGTGCTTCTGGTCTGGTTAGATTTAGGCACAAAAACATTTAGTGAGTTTTTTTTAGAAAACTACCAGTTTTGTCGCCACAAAAACCGATGGAGATGAACTTCCCCTCAAAGATATTGTTTTTTTTTGTTGCCACAAACACGTTGTGATGCTAACAAAAGTTAAAATGTCACAGTCTCTCACTCCTCCACCTCCTAACATGGAAGTTAGGTCATAAACCGGTAATGTGAATGTGACATTGCAGGTTTTGTTAAAATGTCAATAAGGTACCTAACCTACGACACGTACAAATGTGAACGTGTCAGTGCAGGAACATTAATCGTCAACGTTATATCTTGGCAGCTGGGCCGTGTTTCAAACCTCTCTGAGACTTCGAGTGTCAGTTTGGCACCGTTATCATCGTAAACTGCACAGACGACGTGCAAGAACAGAAAGCTTGGCAGGCAAAGCGACATTAACTGTGGGGGCTTTGGATCAGCGTACACTCAGTTGTTCTTTAATGCCGTTTGTAAACAAAATGGGACGTGGTGTCACTACAAAGTGCTATTCCAATTTCGAAATGGTTCTTTAAACTTGTCTGTGAGCACAAACCTCGCTGATCCTTTCTGTGGACGCTGTCTGCCCTTTGTGATTCAACAAGCTTTTGTGCTTTACTGTCTTTAGATCTGTGAACTTGTTGAGACAGAGGTCTGCCTACGCGAGATTAGTTTGAAAAAAGGAGGAAAAGAAAAGAACTGAAGAGATTCTATGAGCAGTGACAACCACCCGTGGCTGATCAGACAAAGACAACCTACAGAAACTTCACTCACTCAGATAATCAAGAGGGCTGTAAATGTGACATCCCTGGCAACTGATTTGTGGGAATTCAGCGCAGAAAAAAACCCCACAGAATAACACTGAGATCTGCAGGATTTTAAGTTTTCGTGATAAAATCCCCAAACTTTGATGTTCGTGGTGCACGTTTTGGATTTGAGATGGATAAATCTGTTGCGTAAAAGTCTCGTACTGCTGTTTGGAACATAGATGAGGCTGGAGAAGTTCCTCATATAGACTCTGTTGGATGCACTCTTCCTACTCAAAGTGACAACACACACACACACACACACACACACACACACACACACACACACACACACACACATTCAACCCTCCCTCAATGTTTTTTTCTCATCCCAGCACTCCAGCTCTTCTCAGCAGGAGAGCAATAATGGACACCCACTCCATTAGGAGCCTGTTACCTTTTCGCTCCCGTCTCTGTCATCTATTTATTCCCCCTGCTTTTTTCCCCCCTCTTACTCTGTTTGTGTGGTTTCCTCTCTATATTCATGTCGGCGGCACTGGACGAGTCCGCAATCAGGTCCTTATTCCCCTAAATTGGATAAAAGATTAAGGGAGCTAAGCTTGTTCAGTGTTTGCTATTGCTAGAAATCCCACAATGTTCCAGCTTAAAAGCAGAGATATTATTCGGAGCAGCAACACACAGATCCAGATTATCAGAGCATGCAGCGTTTCAACAACTAATTATGAGCTCATTTTCAGAGTCAGACTCCTTGTTCATTCCCATACAGAGCTCTGAGTTTCAGTAGCTATGGGGCACTTCCTCATTAGCATCTCTGAGATTATCATTTGTTTCGGTCTTTCTCAAGCAGCGTGTTGTCTGTAATGATAAATGACTCAAAGTTACTTTCATGAATTTTTCTCTCATGACTCGTGTTGTTGTCATGAATGTGGGTCGAGATCAGAGATCATCGAGGAAACAGAATCTTCAACAACATTTTTAATACTGAAATCCGATGCCTGTGCTTTATGTATTCTTTTAATTTATATGAATGGATTTACAATCATAGAGGTTTTTTTTTTATTGTTTAGAATTGGAATAGAAAATGAGGAGTGAGTTATCTCACTTCTTTCTCATCTCTGTTGAGAGTTGCACATGTGCAGTGCAGATCTGACAAGGCTGGTAGTGACACGGAGGCCGCTAACAACAACAAGTGTTTTCAGTCTCTTTTTCAAACTCAGCGCCTGCTTGAATAAAGTCAGATGGAAAAGTATGAGCAAGCCAGCGTCCTGAAAGCTCCTGTGCCTGAAATGAAGAAGAAATCAGCGTGTTCAGCCAGGTGTTGTGTTTTTCATCACAGCCGATTGGAGCTGTTGTCGTTAAATACCCGTGACGTCTGCAGAGTCATTTGGCGCAGAGAAGAATGGCAATTGTTCACATTCACATTGAAGACAAACGCCAGATGTTAGCAGGTGTTGGTAGGTTTTTTTGTCCCGTGTGAAAAAACGTTTGAAACGTGACTCGCTGGATACATGGCCAAGAAATCGATCAGATCAATTCAGGCCAGAGAAAATGCATCATTTCATTATTATTTAGCTGTGAAGTCGACTGCCATCAGCAGCAGATAGTCAAGTTCAGGAGATGTGACACATCAACTTGGGGCCGTATTGTCAACCATCCAACAATGTACCATAAATAGATGCTCTTAATGCAGCAGTAGATTGTATTTCGTGCGTAAAATTTTAATGAATAGAATGGATACATCTTTGAATGACTGTAATGAATAAATCCTCATTCATGTTCAGTTCTCTTTTTTCAGTCTGTGCCTCTGAAAATCACGGTGTAACTTATTAAAACCTTCTTTAGGACTCTGTTGGATCTCTCTGAACGTTCAAATCAAGCAGCCTCACCTGGTCCCTTTAATGGCTCAATTAAAGCCACAAACACGGTATTTATTCAACAATTTAGAAAAAAATGAGGCCGCTGCCTGCCCTCTCATCAGTTATTCCTCCGAGCCCAAACCGAGACACTCACTCTCCTCGTCTCCCATTTGGTTTTAATGACAGTTTGAAGATTGTAAACAAATCAGGAGGAGTAGCATCACGTCATAAACGAAAGCGATGGGTGGTTTGCCATTTTCAGGCACGCACTCTACCTGATTGCCAGAGAGTGGCTGCAGACGGACGAAGCAGACCACTTGGGCACCACTTCAGATTGCTTTCGGACGGATGAAAATGAGACTCTTGAATGGGGAAGGTGAACTGAGTCATGTAAATACGCAAGACTCTCGGAGCCATGTTTTTTCAACGACTGCCTATCGCTTTTGGAGGTATCTGTGTTACTATATGTCAGTGGATAATGTGTCGCTTGTGGTGAGAATTATCACCTGACTCTGCAGTTTCCTTCAGCTCTAACCAGGTTTTTAGAGTCTTTCAGCTCATTGCTTTTAAGTTAAGTTTCAGTTTGTGGTGTCCGAGGGAAAAAGTTTGGTCACCCCATCGTAGAAGTTGGTGGTGGAGACCAAAAATCACTCTAAATCAATTCTGCCAAACTTTCTACAATATGGGACCTTTAAGGGCAAGAAACTGGAGAGAAGATGAGTGTCTTCAAATTAAAGAATGTAATGTTACTTTTCTTCTGCAGATCCATACGTGAAGATCCACCTGATGCAAAACGGCAAGAGGCTGAAGAAGAAGAAGACGACAATCAAGAAGAACACCCTCAACCCTTACTACAACGAGTCCTTTAGCTTTGAAGTCCCGTTTGAACAAATCCAGGTACGTCCTCACACGTTCACATGAAAATCCTGAATTCTCTAAAAGCTAATGTGTCGTACGGAATGAACGAATCGTACTGTAAGAACCAGCAGACAGTAGTTGCGTAAAGAATGGAGAAGTGGAGCCTCATTTAGTAAATAATCAGTTTAGAGTCTTTTCATCACAACAGTGTAATCAAAGGCACTTCACTTTAAATCAGCCTTGGTTTCACAATTTGACAAGCCTGTTGCTCAGTTGATGTTATTCTCTGGACTTGTTATTGCCTGTAGCGTGTATCTCAATGCTATTTGTTGCGTGTCTCACAATGATTACCATGCGCATCGTGATTTAAGTGCATCATCGACAGTATATCCAAGACAAAGAAAGACATAGAGCCTGAATCTATAGAAAAGAAATGGTAAGAAAAAAAAAAAATGCAGCCAGAAAAGGAATAGAAATGCACAACATTACCTCCTCAGGCAAGACAGTAATTGAGTCAAATTGATTAAGCCTGTCACAGCTCACAAATCACGGGTTTGGGTCCACGAGCCTCAGATTCAATTTGAACCGATGCTGATACCGGTGTGTTGGATACATTTGCATTTCTTATCTCATCACCGACAGCCAGGTTGATCATTAAGTAATTATTAGTGCCACTGAATTAATCATAAACCTGTCATTAATTAGGGGTATCGAAGAGAACACACTTAAATCACCCGATTTGGTTGTGACGAATCTTTCCCACAGCAGCCAGGCTCCGTAAAGAAGCTGAAGTAGATGTTAAACTAATGGACTGTTTAAAGCTCTTAAGGCCTCTGGCTGCATTGCATCTGATTTTAAATGAAGACACTTAGAGCTGTGCTGATTCTTAATTAAACTCACTCCCACAATGATACCTCTGCTGTAGGGAAGCAAATACAGTCTGTTAATCGATTTCTCACCCAGATTCATTCCCCACTGTGTTTACATTCACTGCAAACTGTACAGACGGCTTACAGAAGGCTGCCAGTTAACTGCTTTTCCAGTTAAACTTGACCTCAGGATAATTTGTGTAATTAATCTAAAGATTTTGATTGTCTCAGAGATATGTGTGGGAATTAAAAAAACAGAGCTTTTAATTGGCCTATTTTCCGAACACTAACACAAGCTTTATTAATGACTGAAGTAGTTCCACGTCCTTGATAAACACAATTAACTTGACAGTGACACCATTTGTATTCATTTGTTTTAATCTGTCGGCTCTTACACATTCACTGTTTCCCCATAAACTTTGTCTCCTCTTGTTTGTGAGTCCCACAGAAATGACTTCATTGATTAACTCGAAATGTATGTAAAAAGATACAAATCCATCCAGACATGCTGAGCTTTTGATATCTTAACATCTCATTCATTCATCTACATTTCTTAAACAATTAATTAACTAAACAAAAAACTATTTCAAAAGATGTTGTTCTTGTATAGCACATCCCCAAGTAGCTTATCTCTGATCATTTTTTAATAATTACCTACTTAAGATCTGAGATGTGAGAGATGTGGTGTTAATTTATTGATTAATTTGTTATCACCGATCATTTCGGACTCTAGACCTTAAATAAAAATCAGATGCAGACCTTTGAGTAATAAGTCAGAGAACACCCTGATTTAGAGTTTCGTTTAAAGAATTTTATAAATCCAAGGAGAAGCTGACAGTGAGTGGGACTGAGAGAAAGAGGCGCAGTTATTAAAAGCACCACGGATTTATCATCGGCCATTAAATCGTCTACTGCCTCCGATATATCAAAACTCGTGCACATTGACAATATCAGGCAACACTTTATGGCATGAGATTGATGACAATCTTCTCATTTCACCCTGGGAAACAAAACTCATGAGCTTATTTCGATGGGAAATCAATCACAGTAATGACAACAGAAGCAGCAAAACAATATTGATTTGCTAATATCCAGTCAAAAGAAAGCTGTGATATAATTATCTATCTGAAGGTAAACTGTCCCTTTAAAACCCACCTAACCCTAAACTGGCCATCTGGAAACTTTCCTCAGCGTTTCATTACATGGAGTATTAGGCATGCTCTTAAAAAAACAGGCTCTGCGCTCATGCAGGTGGCCGTAACTTCATCTCAGTGTGCCAGTGGATCGAAACTTAATCAGAGCTCTTTGTGCACAGATTCATATTCTCTGCCAGAGATTGATGCCCAGGTCACTCCTCTTTGCATGGTCCCTTTGAATAAACACATGCCGAGGCTGAGTCTTCGACCTCTGAGTAATCACACATTCTGCCGTGTTTGGCTCTGTAAATAACCGAAGCCTGGTCTGGGATGTCAGTCACTGTTGATCAACATTACTGTCTGAAGTAGCGCCTCTTTCTCTGCATTACTGCACTACCTTAAGTAATAAGTAGGGACTGTGTCATACAGCCTGGATCAGAAATAATATTCAGCTATATCATGAAACAGAAATATGAACAAATACAGGCTGTAGAGGTAAAAAAAGTCAAAATGCATTTTATTATTGTGGTCGTCAGGACTGTCCATCAGCAGCTTCTTTAGCTGTGCCTTCCTACTCCTGATGACAGTGAACACATCACAATATGTATGACTGAAGTCCACTAGTGTAGAGGGTGGTCATTTGATTCAGCCATACTGTTTATTGAACAAAGTGAAACTTTATCTTTAGACTTCTTTAGCCAACATGCCTGTCTGGAGTTGAGAGATTAACCGTCTCTATGCTGACGACACCTCGATTTACATTTACGTCCTCTGCTCTCTCTCGCTCTACAGAAAGTGCAAGTTGTTATAACTGTTCTGGACTATGACAAGATCGGCAAGAACGATGCCATCGGCAAGGTCTTTGTGGGCCTCAACAGCTCGGGGACGGAGCTGCGCCACTGGTCCGACATGCTGGCCAACCCCAGGAGACCCATCGCCCAGTGGCACGTGCTGAAGCCTGAGGAAGAGGTGGACGCTCAGCTCTCCACCAAGAAATAGGCAGGGCCCTTTCAGCACCTGCCTTGTAGTACTCTTTAGCCAGTATGTGTAAATACCTCAGTGATAAATGGGTCCATCCATGTAACCCCGCCCCCTCTCCTGATATCACAATCAACCCTAATTCCTGCGACATCCCTCCCTCTGCTTTTTTTTTTCTATCAAGTTCTGTTCGTTTCTCGCTTTCTCTTTCGTTTGTTCCTCTCTGAATCAGCCGTTTTTGTTTCCATCTCTGTGCCCTTAATCGCCCCGACCAAATGCCCCCTTCTTTTAAGCAATATGATCTGTATAGATAGCGCATGACTGAAAGAATTTATTGTACCACAGTTGTATATATAAGTATGCAGACAAAAATGATTTCTAGTTTATGTGTTTGTATGTTGTTACCCGTTTCCTAATCTGTGTATATCTTGATGTTTTTAATAAGATGTTCTATTTTAAATTATGTAAATGCAGATATAGAGGAAAGCCAATATTATATATCCCAGGATTTAAAAATTCTACCTTATTACCTTATTGCATTCCAGTAAAAAACAAGATGAATTCCAACCTGCAAGACACTAGTGGAAATATATTCACATTGTAAAGGACGATGTCTGGCTATAAGTTCACAGAACAGACGGATATGTACACACAGTTCTCCAAAATACAAGGCCATTAACTACTATGGTTCTGAGGGAAAACATTATGCTGCTGGAAATTATACAAGCACATGATTTCGTATGACTTTTTCTACTTATTTCCCAATCAGAGGACCTATATGTTTAGCTTGATGCACAGAAACAGTAGTTGAAACAAACCGGTTAGCATTGCATTTCTCCATGTTTGGCAGAAATAGGTCCTCGTTTTCACTTCTACCAGCTCCTTTTCTTTCTCCAAAAATGGAAAATATTGACTCCTTCAGAAACAGTCCCCATGTGATTAAAAAAAAAAAAACAAACAAAAAAAAAAGCACCAAGCTGTAGCCATTGTGTCCTTAAGCTCGTTTAACAATATTTTGTTAACCGCTTACTTTGAACAGCCTTGTCGTTGTTGGAAGTATATCGCATTTAAGGCCGGGGTCCGATCTTTGAGAGGGCGTTTGAGAAAAAAAAACACACATAAAAAAAAGCGTCGTGACTCTGGTTTTAAGAGGACTATTTTTTAGAGCAATTCAACGTCTTGACTATTTTTAGTAAACTGCATGATTTTTTTTACAATCTTTACTAAAGGCTGGGACGGGCGGGGGGGTGGAGATCTACCGACACCAGGGGCTGTCTCTTCTGATACGATCCCCTTGCCTTCAATCAGAGGAGAGGAAAGAAAGAAAAATCAGGAGGGATGTTCCAAATGTGGGTCGACGTATGCCAGCGTTGACGGAGGCGAAGTGAGTTTCTAAACACTGCCATTTCCAGGGAGGTGACTTATGTAGAGGCCCTCTCTTCATGCACACTCCCACTTGCTAGTGGTTGTAGCTTTGGTTTATCGGGAACAATGTCTTTGGCTGCAGTGGTGCCCTTGAGTCGCAGTCTTTGCTTTGCGTTGCCTTCTCACAGTGACAATAGAGTTAGCCATGTTTTACTGCCAATTTTAACTTTTACGTGGCTGCTGTTTTTGCACTGGATGTCTTTAAACTCGCTTGTTGACTTCTTTAGAACGACATTTTTGGACAATTGTTGGCTTTATTTCAGGACACCTGACAGAAAATCCGCCTGCTCGATCGGCTTAATTAAAAGAAATGACAAATCACGTTTCAGCCAACAGCCGTTACATCAGTTTTGTTTGTTTCTTGTTGGCACCGGACTACACCAAGAGAAGGAGAAATAACCGTAAAGTTAATGGTCTGCGTAGGCTATTAGTCCATCATGTCCTTTACTACGGGTCCAATTAGCAAAGGAATAAGTTTTAATCCATGAAAACCATGAAGTCTCTTATCTTGGAGGAACCTCTTGCATATACTCGATGCTAGCTTCAGGAGGACTTTCTAAATGTTTTCAATGTTATTGTGTAGTTGATAGCACTATTATGAAAAAGCTACTTGTCATTCCATATGAGTCTCTGAGGACTGCTTTGTGTATCACTGTGACTGCCGTGTGTGCTTAGAGATGTAGACTTTATCAGTAGGTAGCGAAAAACAGTTTGTTCTGTAGTGATGTCGTAGCGTTTAATGCCATTTTCCCTTCTACACGCAGAGGAAGAGAGCGCGCGTGACGTCGCCCGACGAAAAATAAATAAATAAAGAGGCGGAGGGTCGTTTTATCCGAGCGCGAGCAGGTCGCTTCACACAGCATTTTGTTGAGCACTGTGCAATACTTGTATGTTCATCCCATAGTGTTAACGTGGGTGGCGTCGCCCGAGAAAAAAGGAAAAAAAAAAAAAAAAAGGATTCTAAATCTTGAAGAGGATGATCTCAGTCCAGAGAGATGTTTCTCCTTTCCAGTGAAATGGTTAGGACACAGCACACGTAGATTCAGCTTATAGGTTGGAGCTTGACACCTCTGTTTAGGGTTCCCTCCCTTTTCGCAGGTTTGTTTTTCTCCTCTTGCACACAGTTCCAGCATCAGAAGTTTCAGGGAGTGTTCGTTTTAAAACCAAACGAGATTCTACATTTAAATAGCCCCTTAAAAAGAAAAATGCCATGTATATATTTACATAATCGTGTCAAAAATGTATATCTAGAATGAATATAAAGTGATTATTCAGCCGCAGAATATCAGTTAATCTATCATCCACATACTATATCTCATCATCATTACATCATCCTCATTATGGATTTCTTTTTCTTTTTGTTAACTGCTCTGTTCATTCAAAAACTCCTTTTATATTTGAGATGAAAACTCTGAATGTACAGTATGGACTGTGTTGGTGTAGATTACTTTTACCGTGAGATTAGATGTACTTTGCACTTTTTGGTTGTTAAAAGAAAGAAAAAGTCATTGTGTTTATATTTTTTCAACTATTACGAATTGATTTCATAACTCTCCCCCCAGTCTGATTCCCAAAAATCACTGAATAGATAAAAACAGCCGCATCCCCCGATCCCTCTGTCACCGAGGGGTTCTCTTATTATTTGACATGTTTCACATATGTAGATCCATGAACTCCAGTACAGCTTCAGATTTAAATCTAACAAATGGATTAAAGTACAGTCGAAATAATAATTCCCCTAAAATACTGACTTTAAGTATTTCAATCACACGTTTCACAATTTCTAATTCACAATTCCTCTGCTTAAAGTACAATAATGCGATTTTTCAGGTATTATACATGAGTTTTATGTATAACACTAAAAAATTTCATCCAAAGAATAAAATTAGGTGGAATTTTTATGTGTGGTTGACACAAACTATATGTAATTTCAGTCACACATCCAATTTCCATGTTGCTCTTGTACACACGTTCTACGTAAATTATATATTTTATCATGCAGAGACGAAGTCTTATGTGTGATTGAAATAAGTACGGCCGGTGTTTGATGAGATGTTATTTTTAAAGGTTAAGTCTCTGTAAAAAGTGGCCCGAACAATTCAATAATAACACATAAATGGTTGTACTTCCGGAATAATCTAATCATAGATGAATGAAAATCAAACACAAAAGGGAATTCAGTAACGAGCAGCACTGCAGGACCCTTTGGATTGCGAGCGAATCAAAAGCCATTACCCCGCAGCACAATGCTCCTCTTATTGCAATTTCCTGCCAAAGTATGCACGCATAATCAAACCCCTAAATTCTCCTCTTGTTGAAAAAAAAAAAAAAGGAAAACTTATCAAGCTCTCTGTGTGACAAGATTCTCTCCAGTGACATTGACGAACAGCCACACTGACCTTTCAGAAACAAAGCTGTGTAAAGTATTAGAATCTGATGCTGTAGAAAGATCCTAGTTGCCTTTGTGTATATCAACTGCCTGCTTGAGTATTTTGTGTGTGGAAAACTTTTCTCTGTAATCTTGTAGAACTGTTCGGGGTGTTTTTTCCTGCCATATCGCTCGCGGTGACAGCGAGCCGCTGACGGTTATATTTGCTGTGTATACCTTCATTTTTGACGAGGTGTTTTACAGTTTTGTTTCACTTTGTGTAGTGATTCACTCTGTGGAGTTTTCTGACTGTTGTTATATAACTTCATATACACAAATGATCAATAAAAATGTTTTATTTCCTGTTGATACAGAAGCTTATCATGTCGTGTTTTTCATTTGTGATGCACAGAGCGCTGAGTGGCACCAAAGTGTGTACAAGTGCTGATTCAACTTCTTTACCCAAGCTACAGTAATAAAGTACCGGCTCTGATATGGACTCAAGTATAAAAGCAGAAAGTCTCCCGCTGAAGGACATTTCCACTGGACATTTCTGTGCTAACTGAACTTTGTTATTTTAATATAATTCAGAGACCATTACACTTAAAGTTAGCAGCAGTAGCATTTGTCCGAGCTGTTCCTGAACGCACCTCAAAGATAGTTGATTGTTGAGTCTCTGTCTTTTCCGTCTGTTTTACATCATTTCGTCCCAGTGCGTCTAAACTGACAGTTTAAAATCAGTCTTGTGATGTTGGGAAGGCATCATGCAATGACACAATCTGAAAAATAATCAATAATTCCGCTCAAATGCATTAAAAATAACGTTTAAAAGCCTGTTTTTAAAAAGTAAGGATAATAAAGGTAATAACAGCAGATGTCTGTGTTCAAGTTACTTTTCAGATTCCAAACTTTTACACACTTCCTGTCCAGTGAAAACCACCTATTTTTGAAATTATGAAGGAATATATATCCATCAAGACTCCTTTATGTGTGGAGATAGTTCTCTTATTTCTCAGGCTAATGAAACCATTTTAAAACACTCTTGAATCAGCTGGAAAAACGCATCGTTACAAAGCTGAAAACTGTTTTCCCGACCCCATGAAACGTTGGACAGCCACACCACAAACATATATGATATGATGCATTGATGTAGATGAAACTAGCCAACAGTATATAAAGTAGTTAAAATGAGCTCAACCTTAAACATCTTCAGCAGTAAAATGATTGGACTTGCATACTTTTGCTTGAGTAATGTTGTAGTATTAATACTTCTGCTGAAGTAAAGGATCTGAATACAGCTACAGTGTTTGTGCAGTGCTGATCAGTAGTATGAGTCACTGCCACACCAAAAATAAAAGTCTCTACACGCTTTACTTGTGTGACAAATCCCACTTTTTAATGAGGGGATGTGATTTGAATCGTCCACAGCAGCTTGTTATCAAGGTCACTACTGCCATCTAGAGGACAAAGAGGAGTATAACAGTGTGTGAGCACAGCAATGGGAAAAAACAAACAAACATGTTTTCCATTTCGCTCTGGGCTCAGATCAATTCCTATCAGAGAATATTCACTGATGTCTACTCGAGCCAGAAAAACGTTGACGGGAGTTTGTCCTCGCAAGCAAAATGCGTGATGTCACATCGATGTGAAACTCGGCTTATCGTGGATCTGATGATAAAGTCGCCCTGTGGTTGTAGATTTATAGATTTCAGGCAGCTGCTATGAAATGGAGCTCAGCTGGCTGTTAAAATGCCAGAAAGTAATCTAATCATTGAAGAACATCCTGTGACACACATTTATATATACTCAAGCTCAAATGCTTTAACATGCAGTTGTCTTTAACTTCCTTTAAGTGACTTAAACAGCTTGTTATCAGCTTGTTCCAGTTTTTCTTAGAAGCTTTAAAACATTTGTTATAAGGTTAAATCCTTAAAAAATATGTTTACATGGAATCTGAAAATATTCAACATTTTTGGCATTATTTTATGCACATTTCTCCAAAATATAATCTGACAAATGTGATACCTTTTGAAAGGATTTCAATTCTCCTCTGTAAAATTTTCAACAAAGTTTGTCGGCACAGTAAAAGCTTATGCCAACATTTAATATACAAACAATACTGCGAAGTTCTGGGTTCAAATATTATAAATATCTGTTGAAAATATGACCATCACTAAAGTGCTATAGTAGACTTTAAAAATCAGTTATGTTTCTGACTCATAATGTAATGTATTTTGTTCTTTGTACCTCAAAGTTATCACATCTTTAAAATCTCTGCCTTCAAACATTAATATCTTGAGCAACAAAATAATCAAATATCAAATGACTGTAATTATTTTGCCAGTGTAAAACATTATTTCAATCTCAAAACAAAGAGGAAACACTTCAAGATTCAGACACGATAAACTTTATTGAATACATGCAGGGACATCATGAGGAAGTGCATGACCGGATGCAGAGAGGAGATAAGCAACTTTTAAAACAGCATACAGTGCAACATGACGCATCAGGAAATCAGAACAAAAATAGATACAGACATAAATGGAAAGAACATCATGGCCTGACTTCTTCACTGGTTTGATTTTGATGGCTTACTTCAGTCCATTGCTGCTGCGTCTGTGGTTTACTTTGAAATTATCCAAGCTGCCTGATCAAATAAGGCTCCATTTCAGCCTAGGAATAACCAAAAAAACATTATGTCACACTCAGTTGGTGATTAAACAGCCACATAAAACTCCAGACGCGCTTCTTTCTATGCGAACTGTTTATTGTGGGCTTTTATTTTGAGAAGTTGAGGCGTTTTCTCTATTTCAATGTGTTTATCGAAGAGGTTTATTCTGAAAATCTAGGTCTGACATGCGGAAGTGACGTATGAGCCTCAACTTCGTCAAGAAGCTAGCGCTAGCCGTTATACTACCGGAAGTAGTCCAAATCAAGCTTCTACAGAAAGGTTTTTCATTTTCAAAACGGTGAGATCATATTATTCAGAGCCGATAAACAAATAAAACCCCTAATTGTTAAAATATTTATAATCATAACTGACTTTCCGTGTGTTATATTAAAAAAATCAAGCCGTTATTTTCCTACATGATGCTTTTATTTTGACAGTGACCGGATGTGTATATTCGCCATAGCTAGCTTGGCAGCTTCAGCTCCGTGACAGCTCGTAGCTCACTCGCAGTCACATTAAACTGATCTGGCGCTACTTTCTGCATCGACCAACGACCTTGCAACTAACTCAACATGCTGTCCTACATCATTGGTGTAAGTAACCCTTAATTGAAACTAGCCAGACTTATTTTAAATTAGCTATAACCGTTGCGTTTTCTGAAGCTAATGTTGGCTAACATTTAGTATTCCTGACCAAGTTCAGTGTGGAGCTGTGGTGGGCCTGCCCACAGGAATCACCATGACTCATTTCTCCTGTTATGGATTAAACAAAAAATGTCTCGACTTAAGTCAGACAACGCCCCTCAGCACCAACACACAGCCGGGAGCTAATGCTAGCTGCATGTCTGAGTCACTCTGTCGCTTCTGGCCTTTATCACAGCTGATCCGGGGCGGTTTTGATGGAATCATCAACCTGATCTTCAGACTCTTCTTCTCCAAGAGGAGAGCAGCCATCACCTTAGAGGACCCCAACATCAAGTATGCACTGCGGCTGATCGACAAACAGGTGAGCAGTCATTATAAACCTTGCACAAGATGGTTTGTTCCCAGGTTTAAAAACGCATCTGATGCGTTCAAGTACCACCATTACTTTGTGATGTAATGTTCATGTTTTTACAGTGCAGCTATGTCACCTCTGTTTGTGTGTGTGTGTGTGTGTGTGTGTGTGTGTGTGTGTGTCAGATCGTCAGTCATGACACAAGGAAGTTTCGCTTCGCCCTGCCCTCCCCTGAACACGTCCTGGGTCTCCCCATTGGTCAGTATGTGCACTTACATCAGTGTTTAACATCCAGCACCAATCACATTAATCACGGGAGTGACTGATGTTTGTACTCATTAACTCAGAATATGTAAACAGGGATCCAGACCAACTTTTCATGTTAAAATTTCGCCTCTTAACACACCTCACTGCTGAAAATGAGCCAGATACTGGGATATTTAAGTGTTTCCTCACATTTCAATTTATTTTTATTACATATCCATGCACACACATGCATACACCCATATCCAAACAAACACATTTTGAGTCATTTATTTAAATGATTGATTTAGATTTAGATGATTGATTTAGTTTAAAGCAATTACAAAATCAGTGATTCAAATAGTTGCAGATACATCTTCTGTCGCCTGATGAATTGACCAAACGTTACATTTAAGAATGATTAAATTTAAGTGTTCATAAGCCTGGAAACAACCGTCAGCACACAGTGTGATACAGATGAAATGTCTGTGAAATACGAATTGGATTGAAACTATTAATCGATAGTAAAACAGCTCCTGATTTGTGTTTAGAAAGCCTGATTTAAAGAAAGCTGCTGACAACTGAGACAAATTGACTGATCTCTGTGTTTCCTCTCCAGGGCAGCACATCTATCTGTCTGCCAGAATCGACGGGAAGCTGGTGGTGCGTCCGTACACGCCGGTGTCCAGCGATGATGACAAAGGCTACGTGGACCTGGTGGTGAAGGTAAAACCTGAAGGAAAGTTGTTTAAATGTAAAGGCATCATTTTATTTCTCTTAACCGTTTTCTTTTTATTTACAGATTTACTTCAAAGATGTGAACCCTAAATTCCCTGAGGGAGGGAAGATGAGTCAGTATCTGGAGAGCCTCAAGATCAACGATACTATCGACTTCAGAGGGCCGAGCGGTCTGCTCGTTTACAAAGGCAGAGGTGAGCACCTGAACAGGATGTCCTCAGACAAAAGGGGAAGAGATTCAATGATTGTTGTCAGTTATGTTTCAGCTGCCTGATCTGATGCCGTCACTCTCCCTCCACAGGTGTTTTTGCCATTCAGCCAGAGAAAAAGTCTCCAGCTGTGACCAAGAACGCCAAACATCTGGGCATGATTGCTGGAGGGACAGGTAAGGAAACTTCTTCTCATCCAGGAAGTCGACACGTCTCATCTCATGATCAGTTTAGTCAGCAGAAGACGGCCCGAGTTGCACTTTTAAAGATTTTTTTTTTTTTTACCACTCTCATTCTCTGAAGCTTTATGTTTTACTAATGCAAACTTTGAGGGCTGACACAGAGTATTATTTTCATTAATGATCAGTTCACTTTCTCTGTCAGATGATGGCTTGTGTCAAAAATACAGAAAAGTGTGAATGTTGATGATCAACTTGCTTCTTTTTCCTGTTGAACTGTCTGAATCCAACACGTTGCTGCAGCTAAAGATTATTTCTCTGATCGATTTTATGTCGGTGAAAAATAATCCATTCAGTTTCTACGGCAGTCCAAAGTCACATCATCAGATATCTTGTTTTGTGTGATCAGCAGCCAGAAACACCCAAATATTCCTGATATTTTCCAGATATTTAACACTACATTTCTTTATGTTACTTGAGAGCTGTTTGTTTGTTCTCCTGCTCACTGTTTGTTTCTGGGAGGAGTTCAGTCCAGCTGGTACATGAACACACAATTTTATCTGATCGCACCACACCCATACAGAGCATATACACATTATTATGACTGCAGTAACGGCTGCACAAGTTTTATTTAAATTATCACTTCTATACACATTGCAAGCTACTTTAATCATTTATTGAGTACTTTTTGATTCCAGCTTTTTAAATGTGAATACTTTCTGGTTTCTGTCCTCTCTGACAGTAAACTGAAGATCTTTGGGTTGTGCGCAAAACAAGATATTCTGGACGTCATTGATTGACATTTTTCACCAATTTCTGACACGTTATCAACCGAATAACTAATATATTTATTGAGAAAATGGAGTGATCTGACAGTGACACACATTTCAACCTTCCTCTTTTCAACTGTAAAGCTCTTGTGTTTTCTTCCAGGAATCACTCCCATGTTGCAGATCATCACAGCTGTGATGAAGGATCCTCAGGACCAGACGGTGTGTCACCTGCTGTTCGCCAACCAGGTCGGTTTCATTAGCTCACATGATTCACTGATGTTTGCAGTAGTTATGTTATTAGTCCTCCTGTGTTATTTGGAGTGAGTGTTACCAAAGCAGAGGTGAAACAAAGAGAGCTGAAATTCGGTGTTTATTGTCCCGTCACAGACGGAGAAAGACATCCTGTTGAGACCTGAGCTGGAGGAGATTCAAGTCAACAACCCGGACCGGTTCAAGCTGTGGTTCACAGTGGACAAAGCACCTGAAGGTAACACACCTCACTAAATGTTTTCTCGATTATTTGACCAATAAATTGGTTTATGAAATGTTCAAGAACCCAAGATGATCTCCACAGAGAAGAAGCTCAAAACCACCCAAGTTTTGTTTTTGTTTTTTGTTTTTTTTAATAATCAGAAGGACTCTAAAAACTTGCAAAGATTTTTTTGCTGATTCATTTCCTGTTGACAAAAAACCCCACAGTTTTATTTAGACCTGTTAAAATGAAAAGTATATTCACTGTAGAGGAAGTGTTCTGTGTTCTGAGGTGTCAGAGCTTCACACTTCTTTCTCTCCTCAGTTTATGACGTGAGAACTGGTTGAAAAAGTTTTGCCAGTATGATCTTTCTAAGTTGTTTTTTTTTTGTTTTGTTTTTCCCCGATTTAACATAAAGAATACCATGAGTTTATATTTTTTAAAAGACATTTTTCTGGTCTTAAAAAAGAAAATTCACGAAAAAAGTTTCCTTCAGAACTTGAGGGTAATCTTTCTTTCAAATTCAAACTCTTTCATTTTTTTTTTCTCTGGTGAAACAGAGTGAACATGATTTGTCTATATTTTGAGGAATGATATAAAAAAAAAAAAGTTTTGTTAGGATAATTTTTCTTTTGAAAACACACGAAAAACATTTTCTTGTTTTCCTTTGTGAAACTGATAAACAGGTTCAGGAGAAACATGTCAAATGAAATGAATCATTTTGCTTTCAACTTCGTAGATTTTTTTTTCTTGTGTGTAAATCCAGCTGAATAATTATCTTTCTAGTGTGAAATAATGTAAATATTTTTTGTTCATATTCCACTTATTTTATTGTGTGGTGGGGAAAAAATTCACAAGACTTTTTTCTTCATACGAGTAGGAATAACAGTTCAGGAAAATCTTTTTGCGTTGTATTTCTGCTGATAATTTCCCCTAAATCCTTCACACTGTCCCGTTAAATGTCAGCATGTTGGTGGTAACACTAATTGGGGATCTTCATTAAAGAAAGAACAACAAAACCTTCTTGATGAAATGTTTCATTGGGTCGTTTCTCTGTGTTTCAGACTGGGAGTACAGCCGAGGCTTCATCAGTGAGGACATGGTGAGGGAACACCTTCCTCCGCCCAGCGACGACACCCTCATCCTGATGTGTGGACCTCCACCCATGATCCAGTTCGCCTGCAACCCAAACCTGGACAAAGTCGGCCACTCGAGCAGCTGCACGTTCACCTTCTAGATGTCCGTACACCAAAGAAGTCCAGGTTTTTGACAAGATCGGGCATCTGAATATCATTTCTGCTACCCTGAAAGCATTAAAGCACTCGTACAGCTGCAGTGGGTATTGCACTATATATATACTATATTTATGCCATGATGTTCTTCATGCAACAGAATCACAGCACGGACCAATACATGTAGTCAGTAAGTGTCAGTAAGAGGAGTATGTCGAGGAGTTTTCTGATGGGAAAATAGAAAGTTTTCAGACTGTTGGCTTTAAAATACTCGTGATTGCGAAAAAAAAAACAAACCTGCCGCCTGCTGTCGCCCCACTTTGGTTTTAATATCAGAGGAGTTTTCTGAGTGCCTTAACACTGCGAAGCTTTTTATATGCAGAACTGAAGAAGAATTATGAGCACTTGTTTTCATTTATACAGATCGTTTTTGATTTCCTCCATTATAACTTGAGAATATGTTACAGAGTAAAACATGCTCTCGTGTCTTGTCGTCGCATCAAAAGATGTCAATATTTTGCTAGAAGTGATTTGTTGAACGTGATTGTGGTTCCTGATGTGACGTCTTTGCAACAGTGGATACTTGTGTTTGGATATGCAACATAAAGATCAACTGCTAAAGAACTGTTAAGTGTTTTTTTTATTATTTCACTGTCAAACCTGTAAATCCACCTCATCTATCTGTCCTTGCTCACAGCCGTGTCGCAGCTTAAATGAGATGCTACAAGTAAAGACAGGGACAGTTGCATTTTCTCCTTTTTTATTACAAAAGATTTAAAAACACTGACTTTGGTTTCCATGTGTACTTTTCCATGCTGCTTCTTGAATGAGTTTGAAGAAACGCTCCCAGTACGAGAGGATCAATACCACTCACTGCACCATCTGTCCATTAGGTGCAGGGCTGGAGCCAGCAGCTTTACAGACCAGCTTACTAATTACCACTTATCTCATTTGGTTAATCCACACACACAAAAAAAGAAAAAAAACAACAAATTGTGGTTTCAGGAAGAGTTTTGCACTGTAACTGTTTCATTGTGAAGGCGTCTGGATTAAACCAAGTAGATCTGAGTTAATTAGCGAGCTTTACAGAGAGTCAGGTTGGCAGTTTCCCTCTGCTTGTAGTCTTTATGCTAAGCTAATCACCTCCTGGCTCGAGTGTTGTATTTAAGATCCTCTCGCCTAATTCTTGGAAAGAAACAAATCATATTTCTCAAAAGAAGAACTATTCTTAAAAACAACATTTTCTCACTTCCTCTTGTGGTGTTATGCAAATAATTGTTGGTTTAGTTCGTCCAGGATTTCAAGATTTCTGTTTCAACGACTGATCAATCAGTTGTGGACTTTTGAATTCACTGCCAACATATTTATAATTATCTTTTGATTTGTTGAGTGACGGTCAAAACTGGGTTTCCTGAGGTCACAATGACGTTTGACAACCAAACTCGAATCAGTTGATTTGGGTTAAAGATGACATTTGGGCTAAATTTTGAGAAATTCATGTGTTCTCGTGATACCACGCTCACGTGAAATGGAAAAACATCGTCGTGCAGAGGCATAAAAACAGGTCTTTGATTCTCGCTTCTAAAATGTGACTATTTTCTGATGTCTTCACTCCTTCATCACAGTAAAGTAGCCAGATCCTCGACGTAAAGACAGAACATTCGCTGTGAATGAGCTGATCTTAAAAGATAAAAAATAAAACAACTTTACGTACCACGAATAAAAACCGTCTGACTGCAGCCGAGGACATTAAACCTGGAGTGCATCAGCTGAGGGAGACCAACACGTTGTCTTACCTCACTGATGACTGAAAACAAAACACACATAAGTGAAGGATAAAATAAATGCAGTAAAATCTTCATGCATCATATTTTGGACGGCTTCAATAAATATAAAATATGAGGAAAGCTACGGCTGAACTTCTGGATGATGAAAACACTGGAAAAGGTTTGAAATGTTCTGCTATGGATGTTGGTGGGAGGTGGAGGGAAACATGTCGGCGCAGTTTGTCATTTTTTCACAAAGCGACTCAAACACCGGAGTTTTCTGTTGCTGCTGCGTCGACCTCCGGGGGGCCGACTGAGACCTCGTGGTAAAACTCGTCTTCCTTCAGCATGCTCTGAAACACACAGAGGGGCAGAGACGAAACTCAGACAGATTGTTGGTCATTTCTTATCTGTCAGACTGTACAGGAGCAGCTCGGTGTCTCACCGTCAGATTATTGATTCCATCTGAAAACGCTCCGATCTGTCTCACCGTCCCTTCAGAGTCTTCCATCTGCCAGGAAATAAACAACCAGACAAACAGGAAACAGACAAATCAGAACCAAACTAAACGTCCTGATCTGTGTCGTCTGAAAGAAGCCGAGCAGCAGCAGAAGCGTCTCCGTACCTGTTCCAGGTGTTCCAGGTTCTCCTCGTAGATCAGGACTCTTCCTCTCTGGAAGCTGCTGCTCTTTGGCATTTCCACGTTCATGGGGCAGACGTATTCCTCGCCATCATCCTGACGTTTCTTCCTCAAAGTGCCAAAACCGCCAAACGACAGACGTCTGGGCTGAACGAGACAAAAGGAGACAGTTTGTCTTCATGTTCACTGATACAGAAGCTTCAGATGTTCAGCGTTTCGCACTAATTTGAAACCGATGAGACAATTAGTTGACTAATTAATCAGCTGAAAATAAATTGGATTTATTATCAGACATTTTACAAAAATCCCCCATAAAATGATTAATTTCCAGTTTCGCTTTGAGGATTTCTGTATTTGCATCTTTTTTTTTACTGAAAATTTTCTGCTCCAGACTCAAAACAAACAATTTATCCAACATTAAAGAAAATACCACAATACAAACGTGTGTTTGAAACCATGTGAAAGAAATATTTTTTTTATTTACTCAATTTCCCCTTTTCAGTTCAAGAGAACTGGTGATAAAATGTTTTGCTGAGATAATCTTTCTGAGTTTCTTAACATTTAAACTTTTATTATCTGTGAAAACATTTTTTCAGGACAATTGTACAAAAACTGACAAGTTATTGGTGTTTTTTTTCCACTTTTGTGATTCACAGTTTAATTTCCTTCAGATACTTGATCAAATTTAATGTTTGACGAAAAATCATCTTCAAATGAGTCCAGTTAAATATAGAAGAAGTTTGTTTTAATTCTTCTGCTGTGTTTTCTGTTTAGGTGACCAAACAGCATTCTGAGCGTAAAAGGACACTAAAGCTTCTACTAAACACCAAGAGTGAGATTAGTTCAGCCAATATTCATCAATAAAAGACTCAAATGACCCTAAGTGTGTCTGCTGACTGACCCACAATGACTTCAGTGTCCTGCAGAGAGGCTGCAGGAGGACAAACAGCCTTTATTCTGTCTAAGATAATGACTGAAAGTGAAGCTGCTGTCACCACAGTGACAGTAACAGAGGTTTGTTTGTGACGCGGTGGACGGGCAGCTACCTTGACCTTGGCGGTGGCGGTGAGGACGGTGTAGTCTGGGTTTTCCAGACAGTCCTGTTTGAGCCGCTGCGCCTCGGAGCCGATGAGCAGGTGGAAGTGTGTTGCCAGGTGGCGTCTCAGCAGGGTTTTGTTGGGAGGAATGTTGAGCAGGAGGGCGAGCGCTTCCACGTTGAAGCGAGGCTCCAACACCTGCAGCGAGACGCAGACGTTTAGGAAGCATCGTGGTGAGAGGTCAGAGAGGGAAATCATTTTTAATATGCACAACAACAATCAGAGCCGTCACTCAGGAAAACCTGTTTCTTCTTGTTCCTACAGACACTCGAGGCTGTTTACAACTTTCCTGTGTGTGAGTTTTTATTTTCTCTCGCGTGCGGGTGTTTGAGAATGATTTGCAACATCACAAATAGTTCAGATTGGCTGCTAATGTGTTCTTCTTGTTATGTTTCCCCCTCTGTGTCTGCTGAGTACCATCAGGTTGACCTAAACTATACTCCACTCCTGCCCCTCTCACCATCAGCCCTCCGTGAACCCCGCTGCCTCTCAGATTTGGAGCGTATTCAGCCAAATCCACAGACCGCAGCCACTCCATCACTCTGTGGTTGGTCCACTGGGAGATCTCTGCGGGTGTGAAATTGCTCTGGGAATAAATAAGAAGGAAAAAAAAAAGGAATTCAGATCTATTTGAAACAGATTTAAAACAGAAGATGAAGAGGTGAGTGTAGGTTGTGGCTTCCTGTGTGATACCTCATCAGAGGGTCGTCGTCTGAGACAGCTCGGATCGTAGGAGTTGAGGCGGAGGACTTGAACGGCCCTCTTGATGCTGAGATGATGGAGAACACTGCCCACCTTCAGAGACAGCAAGTCCTCCTGGGAAACAAAATAAAAGACTTATCACAAAAGTGTGTTGAATGATTAACTCTGGGGGGAACGTTCAGTCAGAATATAAAATAATCATTAAGAAGACCTTTTGCCATGAAAGTTTCACGTGTGATGAGTTTTACGAGCCTCCACAGGAGCCGAACTACAACGTGACAAGGTTTAAAAGTTGTGTCAGCTCACCACAGTCATGTAGTGCAGCACGCGTCCGTCAACACGAGCCTCGTCAAAGTGACTTTTGTACTGCGGGAGGCCGATGTCGTCCAGCCACCCTGAAACAAACAAACACTGTGTTTAAGTCATGAGGAAAAGTGCAGATATATTAGTTTTAATAAAGATGACGTCACACTCACTGTTCACCCAGTTGTGGTCCAGTTTGCCCTTCAGGTCGTCGTCCTCTGAGCCGAGAGCCTGTAGAGCGAGCTGCAGCTTCTTCCTGTGGAGAGGCTGCTTCATGCACAGCTCCTGAAACACACACAACATTATAAACATTTTAAAGATGTCTGATGCTGAAATTCAGACCAAACATACAATATAGTTCTGTGACAAAGACACCAAAGCCTTCACGTGGGTGCTGCTGGCGGCCTCACCTTCTCCAGATCGTGCTGTGACGCCTGCAGTAATGTTTGTCCGGACTTGATCCAGCCGTGACACTGGGCCACATAAATGCCGAGGCCCTGCTCGTGAAGCCACGCACACACCTCGTCTCTACTCCAGCGCGAGAACGGAACCTCGACAGCACTGACGGGAACAGAACACGAATATTGATCATCTGGTATCAGCTGTGACATCATCAGTTTATTCTTTCCTGGACACTTACTTTTGTTTAGATTCACGCGACCAGCCGAGTCGAGGGCCGGCGGTGGCTCTGACTCCGCCCCTCCTGAACTCCATCTCTGCTGCATCATCAAGGTTGAAGGAGGTAGAGTGGCTCCTCTTTAACCTGCAGGAAAAACACATTAGTAGCCATGTTTGCCCTCTGATGTTGAAACACAGCGAGCACACCGCTTGAATATTACCTGCCGAAGAATTTCCTGAAGCCTTTAGACTTCTTTTTGGTTTCAGGTGAGGACGGCAGAGGAGCTCCATCATGTGATTTACGTGGAGGGACGCCGGCCAAGTCCAGATGCTCTGTGCCTTTCCGTTCTGTCTCAGCTGCAAACATAATCACAAACACATTAACATGACGAGACACGTCTCAGATCAGCTACAAAACTACAGCAGCACATCTACAGAAGCACCAGTACAACCTGATGTTAGCCTAATATTACAACTGACACCACTCATGCAAAAGAACTTCAACCACTATGACCACTTTCTCATTCAGAGAGAAAAGTACCATAAAATGGCTTCATTGCAGATGGTTTAAAGTCGTGGATAAGAGACAACTGGACAGAAACACCTCACACCAGAGTATCAGACACGGAACTACAAACTTCTTTTCAACTATATGTTAGAGCAGTGATCCCCAACTTTTATAGAGAATATAGAGAAACAGAATATTATTACTCATTTTGGTAATGCTTTATATAAAAGGTCCTTGCAATAAACATGATTTCAACTCAAGATATGCAACTTCTGCTGCTCTCTTAATCAAAACAAAACAATAATCAGTGGTCTGGTGTTGGATCGGGCAGCCGGGAGCAGAGTCAGACCTTCTGGAGGAATAAACACCAAGAGTCATTTCAGGTTTTACTCTGATCTGGAGCTGTTGACCGACGGGAGGAGTTGACTTTTAACTTCTGGGATCATTTCTGTTTATAAACCTGACCCTGAATCCCTTGAGGTGACTTCAGATCATAAACAAGGTCATGTATCTAAGGTATTCAAGTTATTTTAAAATCAACCAAAAAAACTTGCTGAACATTTCTAAACTGCTGAGGAACATTAATGTAAGCCTAATGTAGATTATTTAATGTTAATATGCCTCTTATGAAAGACCTAAGAAGAGCCTTATTGCTTAGTAACTAATGCTTATTACAAAAACCTTAAAAAAAAACATTATTTTTAACATTATTGTTATTTGATTGAACTGCTCACAAATTTAGGAGTAAAAGTTGGGATTCAGAGACGTGTTAATCTATCAGAGAACAGTATGACAGTATGTGATCATCAGAGTTAACCTACAGTCAGTTAAAAGATCACCCTGCTGTGTCAATACTGTGTGTATTCACATCCAGCTGTATAATCCAGAGCACCATACTGCAGGCCAACAAGCCCTCTCTGCTCTACTGTACCCAACACAGGCGCGCTGCCACTCCGGGTTCGGTCTTCACAATTTACAGAGCCGTGAAAGAAACATGAGGATCAGCAAAGTGATACAGAAAAATGTGATAAATTCAGGGACAATATAGGGGTTCAGTGTCACCGAGGTTTGGAGAACTAGCCGTCTGCTTCCCTCCTCGCAGCTTGAAGAAGCCACGACCGAAAGAAGAACGAGCCTTCTTGCTGCCAAAACTCTCGTCACTTGTGCCGTTTGATCTGGTGGGAGGTGAAGAACCGGGTCCTGCTTTCTTTTTAGCCTGTAAGAGGAGGAGGAGAGTAGAGCGATCAGGATCTGGCTACAGATAAAACATCTAAAAACATCAGTTTAAATTCAAATAAAAGAATAAACATGTAATTGTGCCATTTGACCACTAGGTGTCAGAGCAGGACTGTGTGCAGGACAGACTCATGAAGCGAGTCCTGTGATTGGTCCTGTGACCACAGGAAGAGCACTGAAAAGAAGCTAAAACACTCTGACAGTCATTTATTTAACCTGCTCACATGAATGAAATCAAATTATCCGCATTCAAAAGGTCAAAATGAGAACTTAATAAACTCAAAGTGTTTGCACACAATATGACAGTACAGTCAGGTGTCTGTGGTGTGTCCTGGTCTTACCTGGTCAGAGCTGCCTGGCTGTGGGACGTCTGAGGAACTGAAATAACAAAGTGCAAGAATTCAAGTATTAAAGTTTTAGTCAAGAACAACACCCTGAACTCCACAACCTTCCAGCAGGGCTCAAAGTGTCTTTTCTTTAAAAACAAAACAAGCTAAAATATCAGCATTCATCACAGCCAGAGACCATAAAAATAGAAATAATCATTAGAGTTCCACAATTCAAACGGGCCTTGAACGAATCGCGTGCAACAAATGCATTACTTTATCTACTCAAATTTTACCCGAAATACACGGCTGCACTCAACAGATCCTGTAAAAAGCATGAAATTCTGTGGTCTTCGGGGGAACTGAGGACTCTCGAAGGATTTTGGCTGAGAACAACAGTCACTTGACAAGAAAATCAGTAAGAATTCAGCTGAACTGCCGTCTGTGTTTACACTGAGCAGACAGGAGACACAGCACAACAGATGACAGGTGGTGCCATCAATCTCCTTATTTTTCCAAAACTGGTTAATACTGGCTGGCACTTCATTTATGGCATTATAACTGTTTAATACTGCACATCAGTGCTGCTTTTATAGAAGTGCAGGACTTGTACATCTCAGTGAAAACAGAGCCAACAGTGAGTAAAAATGTTCATGGAGAAAAACACCTAGAAACTGCTTGTGGTTCAGAGGGGAGTCCTGAAACACGCTTCATCTCTGGAAACACAGATATTCCGTTTCTTTGCTGACAAACCACATCAATAAAAGCGAGATTACTGATGCAAATATTATTTAACGCCCTCATTCCATCAACAAGACAAACACAATGGAGAGAAATTAAAGTGATTTCAGCTGCAACAGCTTCGCGACAGGGCAGTTCACAATCAATTTTAATTGTTAGGCTGCTTGATTAGAACTCTTGTTACAACTTGATTGTCATGTTGTGACCCTCCACATTTCAACTTTATTCAGATGACGTCACATTCCCAGCATAGCTACAGTATGTTCTCCCTCACCCTGAGCAGAGGGTCTATATATCCTGTCACAATCAGCAGAAATGAATGCTTAAATCGCTGTGATCTGGTTGAAGTAGATCAGAATTCCTTCTGCTTTACAGTAAATGAAGAATGATGGTAATGTATTGTGTTTTAAATGCGCCATTGTTTATTTCAAAGTCATTTTTTGGTGCCTTTTGAGTGAGTTAGTCCTTTAAAAAACAAAACAAGTTGAAAAGAGGAAACAACTGGCTATTCTATCACCCAAAGGACTCTGTTGCTCTATTACCCACAAACCCCATGTTTTAATAATGCCATAACTCACTGTGTGTTTTTAATAAAGCGGAAAAACTTTAGAAAGTTCCACAACATCAGTTAGAATCATTTACTATATTGCGCAGACATTTCAGTGTGTTTAATTCTACCCATGAGATGAAAAATAAAGCTGAGGCGATGGAGGTTTAATAACATGCGGGAACAATAATCAGATGTGAAAGTCAGTTTTACCTCTCTGCTGCCTGTAGCTGTCGTTCTCTGTCCAGTTCATTCATCTCAGACAGCACAGCTATACATGGAATGGACTGAGACGACAGACAGCAACAGAGAAAAACACGATTAATCAAACATATTTTCTTAACGTTCTTCACACGGTTCAAAAACTAATAACCAGAACAGAAGTTCTGAATTCCAGGGAGGAACCATTTCAGGGTGGGAGGCTGAAAATTGAGCTTTTCTAAAAGGAAGCGTGCAGTCTGGGGTTCATCCTGTGTGCGAATTGTTTTGACAGAGGTTGTGTTTACCTCGCCAGAGCTCCTTCCTGCTTCCCCCACCAACGCCACGGTGACCTGATCCACCTCCATGGATACAGGAACAGAGGGATCATCTAGGATATCTGCGTAGTCGTCCTCCTTTAACTTGTCTAAGAGATGACAGTTAGGACAGTGATTAGGGATGTCCTGCAGCCTGAACCCACAAAGTTCAGTTAATCCACATTTTTAGGATAAATAAACAAAAATAATGAGGAACAGAGGTCTTTAAATTCAGTTTTTGTTATGCTGGTGGCTGTTTTGTGGAGTAGGTCCATCTAGATAGCTGCTGAAATATCTGTTTCTGGTGGATGCTGCAGCACACTTTATTAATTTCAACTACTAATGACTGCTTGTACTGTTAACGGCCATCAAGGCAGTGGTGTAAGAAACTAGCCTCAGCTATATTCATGTACAGCATAGCAGATACTGCTACTGCAGCTGTCAAAGGTTTCCTATTATTGTCCTGAACAAATAAACTAATGTTAAGATTAATAATAAGTATTTATGTAGATAAAAAATACTAGAATAATGTTATTCTTGTCCTATAAATGTAAGTGAACAGTCAAACTGTTTTCATTTCACTGCTTCCCAAATGATCAGCAACTGAAAAGAAAATGGAAAACAAAAACACAGGGCCATATGTCACAGTTAAACTAAATATTTGATAATGCAAACGTTAGCAATCGACAACAACCAGTGTGTCTAACATCCATGTTTAGATAAATGTGCTAAAGTTGTGTAAGAGACAACAATCGACAGGATTGTTTCATTTCTTATAATAACAGTTTGTTTTAGAAGTTGTGGATGTTTGGTTTACATGAGTGATTGTGTAGAAGAAACACAGATTAAATTAAAAAAAAAGGAGTATAATTGAATTCAAGCACATTCCAAACTCTAAAAACACAACAGTTAAAATTTAGCATTTCACAAATGTTCTTTGTTCAAACCCTGCTGGTGTCTTGAATAACCAACCCGATGCTGTGAAGTACAGTCACTGCTGTCATTTCTTCTACTGTATGAAAGCATGATTTGTTTTAGTTTCTAGTTGGAGTCTAGACTTCATTATTTATGTTTACAGTAATACAGCGTATTATAAATAAAGCTCTCTCTCTCTACATCATGTCAAATAATGACCTCTGCATACATAGCAAGTTTTTTCTTAGTGCTATTCTTATAATCTCGGGGACAAGACAGCTGCAGACTCAGTTTTTAAGATAATTAGTTACATTTTTCCAGCATTAAATTAATGATCAACAGTTTATTCATAGATATCCTTAGTGCCATAATCACTAACACAGATGTCTTCATTTTGATTGCTGTGTGAAAGTTAGGACCCAGGCAAATTGTTTTGGAAATCGAAACTCTGCTGTGAACTAAAGCATTTCTAAGAAGTTCCCAAACTTTGATTTAATGTCGAAGTGGTGACAGTAATCTACATATCAAGTTAAGTAAATAACATTAATGTTTGTTCTGTGATCACAGGCTGACCTTTGACTGACTCCTGCACTTTCTTGCACTTTGTCAGTGTCTCCTCCAGCTCTTTTATCCTTCGTTCCTGCAGACAGAAAACATACATGAAGCTCCAGTTCCAGCTGCTTCATGTAAATGAAAGCAGCTGCTCGTCAACAGCATCACGTCACACTGCACCTTCTCATTGTTGGATGATGCCAGTGACTCCAAAACTCTCTTCATCTTCAACACTTCTGTATCTGGATGGGAAAAAAAACCAACATGCTTTACACTTGTAGTGGGTTTATTTTGCGTTCGACTCCCACTGGCTCTGAACCGGCCGGCACAAACCAGAGATAACGAAGCCACTGAAGTTCAGTGTGCTGGTGGTCAGAAGGGCTTCTGTTTCAGCTTGTTGTGGCAACGACTGATTCAATTATCACCATAAATTTATCAGAAATAGGGACTTTCAGAGTGTTTTACTGAGAGCGCTACACAAGTTTTCTCTATTAAACATGCCAACCACTTGGTAATCTAATCCAAACCTTGTTTATCTGCAGGGGGAAAACCTCATGTGAACTGAAGTCTGTTGACCAGAGAAGAGTTCGTCATTACATTGCTGTAGATAAATGGGGCTCCCAGTTTGGAGTTAATTCAATCAATCCTAATGATCCAGTCTTATAATCAAATCTTTATCCCTTCTTTTCAAATCTGAAAAACTTCAAAGATGCACTTATCAATGTTTCTACACTAACATTAGGTCAAATCACATATATACAAGGGTTGTTCATAGTGTGAATTCATTCTGAGTCATGTTTCAACACAGAACAGTCAGCTCTGGTAAAGCACCTGTATACTCCCTCCGCAGCAGCAGAGCTGGTCGAGACACAAACGGAGCAAAGAGAGTAAACATTAGGCTAACGTTCATCAAACAAGACTCCAAATGATTTTTTTTTAATCAAAAAGAATGTCTGGAGAGCGAGGAAGTTCAAACAACATGTGATGACGGTGCTCTTCTGTCAGGTGAACCTGAAGAAGGCTGAGTCACAAATCAATTCTTCCATTTTAATACACATTTGTCAATGTTTTTAAGAACTACACCATAAAGAAAACCGTCCGAATACAGGCTTTTTAACCTAAAGTGTTCCTTGAATCTTTCTTTTTGGAATTTTAATAACATAATTTTTCTGCTGGATGTGTAAACAAGAAATTGTTGAGAAACATGTTTGTGATAATATTATGTGTTAGTGGTTTGTTTTTTTTTTCGAGATTTCTCTGCAACAGAACACCTAAATGTCATTCATGGCAAAAATTACTATTATTTCCACATTCTGTTGACAATTCTAGTTCATTTTTAAATGTTTTCAACTAAAAATCTTTCAAGAATAATATCATCATTCAGATAAAAACGTACAAATTGACATTCACATTAGAAAAACAACCTGAATGCTTTGTACAGTGCTCTTTGCATATTACAAAAAGGAGATTTGACAAGACATTTGGCTCTCAGTGAATCCAGAGTCATGTTGGCCTGTTGGTCGGACAAATTTTGGTTGAAGTTTAGTGCTAAGGAGCATCTACCCTGCGTAAAGTGTTGTTGAACTTTGAACTGTTGTTCTGTGACCCTGCAGTATGATCTCGAGGAAGAAAAGCAGACATCTAAAATCTGTTGCTTCGCAGAGTGATGTTGTCAGTATCTGAACAAACAACCAGCACTTGGACACTGAGATAGAAGATAAAAGAAATAGCTACCAGTATATCTGGTTATACTGTACAGCATGTGTTTACCGGCAGACACGTATGCGACTCCCCTTTAAATAAATGGGATTCCTTTACCATCAGTGGATAAGATAAGGTCAGCAGACGGTGGAAGGAGTAAAACAGTCATATGTTTGGTATGGAGACTGTAGACAAACAGATAAGGAACTGAGTTTTAAATAAGGGCCTCGAATTGCCTCATAATAGTTTATACTGTGAAGAAAGCAAAGAAATAATTAAAAGTACCCATTATTTTTCCAGGAAGGTTGCTGGAGGGGGATCTGGTGTTGTTGGAATGTGAAATGTCTATTTGTCTAATCCCCATAAAGCCTTTTGTAATATTAGAGTCCATGAAAAACAAGAAGATCCCAGACAGTAAGCAAAACAGCTCCCACCTCCCTCAGCTCTGTTGTGGCCCTCCACCCTCACTCTGCTCTCGTCCTTCAGCCTCCGCAGCTCCACCTCTCGCTCCTCCAGCTGCCTCTGCAGAAGCTGCAGCTCCTCCTATAATGAGAGAAGACTTGAAGTTATCCTTCTGCCATTCATGAGATTCTCATTACTTTATTTGTGTGGCAGACTCGGGCAGACGAATAGATTTAATTTACTCTTGGTTTGAATTTTTGAATAACCTCCTATCTACAAGCTTTTAGTGTCCAGACACATAATACGGAGCATTATTCTCTAGAGGCATCTAAGTGGCAGCCATGATGAGAACTAGTCAAATTCTCTTAATCTGAGGGAAGCTGCTCTCTTAATTCCTTTAGCATGGGATACACTGGACCCACCTTCAACTAGAGCTGCGACAAGTAATCCAATTAGCTGTCAACTACTAAATTATTCAACTATTTTGATAACTGATTAATAGTGTCAGTACTTTTTCAAGGAAAAACAGTCGATAAGTCAATGGAAAGAAGGATGGCTGCTACTTATTAAAGTCATTTTATGTGGCAACGGGTGTTTTTTCCAGCTTTTTAGATTCCATCCTTTTCTCTGCCTCTTACTGAACCTAATAATTTGGGGTTTTCGACTGACAAAACAGGATGTTTTTTTATCTTGCACTTGATTGACTTTGAGGAACACTAATCAACATTCTCATCATGTTCTGGCCAAAGACTGAACGATTAATTAAGACGATAATCAGCAGATTAATCGTCAATGACAACACCATTAGTTGTAAGGAAAAGTGTTTAGGAGAAGGAAAAAGGATACAACCATTTTTACAAACACAGCAGTGCACCGCATGATGAATAAACTCCTACTTTCATGTGCAAAATCAGTCGACAACATTACTGAGAATTAGTCAGTCAGCAGGTCAGTTGGTGATTTGGTTGGTTAGTTCAACACTGTGGGTCTTGTGAGATGATTCAGTGGAAGCTATTACTAATCACTAAACTGTGGACACACTGAAAAGCAGACACAAAACTCAGACACTTTTGTTCAATGAATGACTTTGATGTACCAATTAACAAGATTTGAATTATATAAAATAAAGATTAAAGAGAAAATGGCCACCGTCTATAACAGCAAGTTTATAAATATAATGTTTCGGTCTACAGGTGTTAATCACAACAAAAGGCTAATGGAGGATCTGAACCTGACACAAATCCTGAAACCGGCACAGGTGGAGGCACTTACAGCAAGTGTGGTGAAAGTCAGGAAAGCATTGTGCAGCAGTGGAGAAGGAGCAGGTTTAGAGCATCTAAAGGGCCAGAAAGAAGAAGAGGACAGGCTGGAGATTAAACCTTGTTCACCTCGGCTCCAGTGAACCGCTCAGTGTTCCACTTTGGACGCTTGACAGGTTAGCATGTTGCAGAAAGATGTTAAAATCACAGAAGAATGGAGGGAGGAAGAGGAGGTGAAAAAAGGGGGTAAAGGGAGCAGAGGAACAATGTCACTGGGGAGAAATTCACAGGTTTTAAACACATAATGATTCAATCAAGGGTTAGAAATCAATTCAGATCTTCTGTCAAATGTAAAACAATTAGGTGTCTGCTGACTGGACCTTCAGCAGTTATCTCTACACACTCACTTTTGTAGTTTTGAGTTTCTTCTCACACTGCAGTCTTTCATTCTCTATGTCAGTCACCCTGAACCGCAGGTCCGTTACTTCCTGGTACAAACCCTGGGGAGGAGGAAAGAACTCCCATTACCCATTAAATACAGACAGAAACCTGCAGTGGGGAGGTTTATGGAGACTGTGTGGGAGAGAGTTCAGAGTGTTTCTTAACCGGGGGGGAGATTTCCAGCCAAAAGCACCAAACATTATTTGTCTGACCCTCATCCCACTGGAGAGAATTTGAGAAGCTCGGTCTGCACATGGAGACAAATGCTGGACTAAAAGGGAGGCGACATGGGTAATTAGCATTAAACGTCTTTTTTTAATCACAATCAGTAGCAACAATGCACTTTGGAGAAACTGTGATTAAATATAATCAAGCCCCAGGAGGCATGTGAATTAAAAAATCTGGTGATTCATTTTGAATTTCTCTTTTTCTATCTGTGAAAGTTTTGGCAGATGAAGTGTTTGTAAGAATTACTGGAACTCTTTTCAGCAACAAGAGGCTGTAACAGTACCCCTTGTTTTAAAAAGGAGACTAAAATCATTTGTGTTTTCTTCCAGGTGAGTTTAAATCTCTCCATTCGCTCTGAGGACAAGGTAAATGCACTGTACTCTGGCAAAACTAAACTAGACGTCGAACACAATAAATTACCCTCTGCCAATTGCAGAAGAAGCACTGAGAGATCAACATTGCTTACCATTTTATTCTCAACACAAATGACACAATATATGGACCATCAGACATCCATCAACCTGACTTCAGATGGGCACAGCCAATCACACAAGAAATTCATATTCTTTCTGGTGTTGTCCATCAACAGCAACTACAATTAGTGGTACATTTAAAGTGTAAGTTTGTACATTGTGGGCTGAATCCAACCCCCATCATCACGAACAGTCTGTCAATGGAAAGACTTAGCAGGTTTGACTGAGTTGTAGAAGGGGACATAAAAATAAGCCAATCAGGTGCTAAAGGTAGAACAACTGACATGTGTTCTTTACAGTTTGATTTAAATCTTAATGGAGGCTAAATGGAAACAAAAACAAACATAAAGTTGTATGGAATTCAATCAACTCCCTCCAGGCTTTTACTGTGTGGAAACCACATAATATGCTCCACATATATGTCCCAGCTAGTGGACAGAGTGTATGGAAACTATAACTCTCACGGCCTCTCAGCCCCTCAGAGAGGGGAGAGGAGGAGAGGTATGGGTATGGATGTGGGTGGAGGGGCAGGAAACAGCTGCTGGAGCACAAGGGCTGTTTAAGCCTTGGAGAAGTTCACGCTGCACCACATGACAGCTCTCTGAACCCTCCAGTGGAGTGAGACGGACCTTTGTGACTTTAAAACAATGACTGTGGGGCTGCCAGGATTCAAAACAGCACATTAAACAAAGTGCAGGTGCAACTCTCAGAGGAACTTCTGAGCCATCTCTGCTCCACTTCACATGGAGTACATGTTAAGGACAGCGGTCTACCTCATTGTCCCGGTGGTCTCTCTCCACAGCGGACAGTTTCAGCTTCAGACTAGACACCTCAGTCATCAGCTCCAGCTTTTGGGTCTCCAGTGTCGACCGGTTCAACAGCTCCTGTAGAGCGAGACATACGCTCGGCAAAGTTGCACTACTGTGTTCGATTAAACTCCAGAAGCAAAGCTGTGTAACTTTGCAGCAGCCTTACTTGTTGCAGCAGCTCCTCTGTAGCATTTAGTTTCCCCCGGTGATGCTCAAGGCAGTTGTCTAGGTCCCGTATCTTTTCACCTTGAACCTCCACCTGGTCTGTTAGAACACTTACCTGGACAATGGTGAGACATAAGGGATTCATTATAAACTTGAGAGCAATCAGAAAATGCATACTGCAGGGACATCAAGGCCACATTATCATCTAAAACTTTAGATTTTGATGACAAAAACTGAAGAACTTGGTGTACATTCAAAACATTCAGTTTTTACACAAATATACAAGATTTGCATAAAAACAAATCTTGCTAAATGTAAAGTAAGACTGTAATGTGCATTAAGTAACTGCTATTTTACAATGTAGATATAGACTCAAACCAACAATTAACTGATTCTCCTACCAAGTATTGTCTGTGCAGCCAGCCCCTGATGCATCTTCTTCCTCTTTGTCACAGAGCCCCATTGTGTTCCAAAAATTATTCCAAACACAGATCAAAGAGCCACATTGTTGCCGTGTGTGAGATGTGACTTTATCACCATTAACACGGACACTGTACGTTACATCTGACGTAAACTGTTGAACCTTTTTATATCCTTGTGACCTCTATGAATAAATGGCCATGAGGCTGAGTGCCAAAGACAGGGCAGTAACACTGGAAGCGTTGAGAGATGGACTGAGAAGGAACGACACTATGTGTAAACAGGTCATGCTTTTAAGAATTTTGCCCAACAGATGCTCGATATTTAGGGTCGATAGGGCAGATTTTTGCAAGAGTTTTCCTTACTTGAATTGAGGGTCTAAGGACAGAGGTTTATTGTTCACTGCACAAACTGTAAAGCCCACTGAGACTTTGTGATGTCTGATTTTGGGCTCAAAGAAATGACTTAACATACAGTTGACTTGAACACATGTGGTCATAAAAACAACGTGAGGATGTTTCACAGTTTAACCACCAACATCAGACATCAGTGCGCTTTAACAGTTAACTTCACTGGTAATTAAATAATTCTTAATTACCCAAAGGATCTTTTTCTACATTTCGTTCTAAAAAACAAAAAACTTACTTCTAATATCAGCAAATATCGTACAACATATACACCGTTATCTGTAATAGGCCCCAGATATATCGATCAGGATCTGAGTGACCTTTTCCCTGGTATTTTAAAAAGGTATAGACATAAGTGAAGACCTTGCCAAACTTAAAGCCAAAGGATTAAGTTTTATATTTTCACCATAAATCTGGTTAACAGGTACTTATCTATCCCTCTTGAACTGAGGAATCTTTCTGTAAAATTTCTTTCAAATCAGTTGAGTTGTTTTTAAAGTATCCTGCTCACTAACAGACACCCATAACAAATCAATAAACGAGACTGAGAATACGTCCTCTGTCAGTGGTAATTACCCAAATGCAGCCACTTACAATACCACTTAATTGTCAATTCAGGAGTAATTGTGCCACTGTCTTGTGGCCACAATGAAGAGTTTTGCAAACAAACCTGAAGAATGAGACACTCTTTGTCACTCTCCAGTCGTGACAGACGTTCTTGGTAGACTGCTTCTGAGCCGTGGCCGTTCGTCTGAAATGAGAAACAATAAGTGTTGATTTGTGCTGTCGGAACCAAAAAACTTTATTTGCTGCGTCTGTTACATAATGATTTCCTTTGAGATGAGAGCTCATGAAGAAAACAGGGGGAATGCTCTTAGCTGTCATGTTGAAATACAGCTCTGGCTGAGGCATCCAAATGAAAATACACACCAGCCTTGAGCCACACAGATTTCCTGATGGGTCCATGCCACCTAAGTGTATAACCATATAACATCCAAGACAATGAACTCACATGGCTTCCCCCTGGAACCGATATGCGAGTTGAATTTTCAGAGAAACATGTGAGGTTCAACAGTGCTCTCACATGCAAGTGATTTGAAAATTGAATCAAAAGCAAACTCTTCTCTCAGATATCACACATGGAGAGACGAGGCCGTGAGGGAAGAAAAACAAGAGCCCTGGCATGAGTCAACGTAAGTTTGGAGGATGGAAACTATTTGCAGCAGGACTCCTATAGAAACTCCATCACTCACAAAGAACGTCATAACAGCACTTTCACATAAACAGAGTCATGGCCTGAGCAGGATTAACAGCTGCATATCAAAGAATAAGTCATACAGACACTCTTATCATCATACACAGACATGGGCTGCAGAAAGAAAATGGTAAGAATGACAGGTTTGTTCAATTAATCTGCACAAAAATAAACATTTTCTCTCTCTGGTCAATGACAATAAGAATCAGAGACCACATCTGCACTCAAATGAATCCAAGAGGCACTGGAGATGAATTGAAATCCCATAATTGAAACAACCTGAGGAAGAGAAAGAGATGATTTCTATCCAGATGTTGAACACATTATCACAGGGGCTGTCCAGTGCGATAAGAACAGCTGACGTTACACTGGGATTGAACTGAAGTTGGTAGTTGTTCGCCCTGTCTTACTAAAGTGACAGGAAAAAGTGTTTCTGGACTGGTGTAACTTTTAACTTACCTAGAGCAGCAACAAAAAGTTGACTGAAAGAAAAATTATTCTCTACTCATTTTGATAACCGATCAGTCGTTTCAGTCATTTTTTAGGCATAAATGTCAAATGTTTGCTTGTTCCAGCTTCCTGCCAGAGTGGATTTTTTGCTTTTCTCTGACATTTATGATAGTAAATGAGGAGTATTTTCACTGTCTCATATTCCATTAAAGGTCTAAATGTTCTAAAAGGACTTTGAACCTGATGCTCTTCACACTTCAGATGTTGGAACTTGATTCATCTAGGTTTCTGGCTTTTAACAACATTTTCAGGTGCATTACCACAACACTCTGGAGCCCTCTCGCTCTCACTGACCTTACTGACACTAGGGACACAACTAACAATTATTTTGATTAAAATTAATGTGCCGCTAATTTCCACAATCACCTTTTTGAGCCAACCAATGGTCAAAATCCCAAAGACTTCATTTACAATCACAAGTGACAAAGAGCCAGAAAATGTGTGACTGTTTTTGACTAACCATTACAGCTGTAATTTTCATGTAACATGACAGATTGCAATCTGATCTGTAACCTTGTCATCGTAAACACTTGTGTATTAAATCACATCTGGATTTCAAGTGTCACAAGACAGCTGAAATGACAGGTGTAAATGCCACCAGAGAGAAATGCTCCAATCATAAGTTACAGCACCTCAAGTGTGAAAAATATGCACAGAGCCAAGACTGTGAAGACTGTTAGAACAAACCACAACAGTAAATAAGAAGCACAAAATACAAAGAAAGTAAACACATACAACTAAGACCAGACAAGGAAAGAACATTTTTACCAGTCGTCCATGCAGCCACTCTGCCAGCCCCTCTGCTGTGGAATCAGGGATCTGACACCGCAGGTTGTCCCTCTCCTCGTTGTCCATCAGCTCCAGCGCTCCCCGCAGATCCTCCAGCAGATGTAGCACCCGAAGGCCACCCAGGAACGGTGAAGTGGGCGACTGGCAGTCAAACAGCCCATTGGAGTAGTCCATGGCCTTGGAGCCTTGGGAGATGAAGAGGAAGAGTCAGATGTGGGGTGACACAAAGAGACACTCTTTATTTCACATGGGTCATAAAAAGAGGTTGTGAAATTAGGATAGATCATTGTGTAATATTCAAAACTAGAATCTATTTGTTGGTTTCTCACAAACAGAAAAGAAATGATTTAAAGCCAGCGCCACATTTGGTGCTGATCAGTGGGTGTGGTGGGAGCAGGATGACTAATGAACCAGAGCTGTAAATTTGAGTGTTTATGCAACTGCATGTTTACGTCTTTTTTCAGAAATTGGAAGTTGTCTGTCGCCACATGCAGCCAAACTTCTTCATTTGCTTTGGCCGCCAAACAAACAGTGTAGACGTCAACATCATCATCAGTTCATTAGGTTCCTTACAGTTTACTCCTCTTCATATATTTTATTGAATTAAGTATTTTAAATTTAAACACACTTTGGTATCATACATCATCTATCCTAAGAACATCCAGTTTATAAGCTTCTCAGAATCTTTTAACCAAGAACACTGAGTCTCTTTTACCAATAATTTTACTTCCTCTCAAGCTAACATTTCTGCAAAATAACTATATTTAGGTACATATTAGTATCATCCCCACTCCTGCACAAACATAAACACACTCCAGCAGACATGCCAGACAAGAAAACATTTATAGAGATTTTATCAAACATCATGTGACACAGTCCAAGCAAAAAAATGAAAATTATATCCTCTCCATCCAGACAAATCAAATGTTCTGATTTTACTTAAAAAACTGGAACAACATGTTGACATAACTCAAGCGCATGATGTTCTCATGGTCTGCTGCAGCCTACTCCACACCATCTGTCATCTTTCTTAAATGTCAGACATAATGAAGATGTCCAACAACAAAGAGGGAGCCAAATAAATAAATATCCAAACAATCATGGCTTCCCCACAGTAGCGAGGGAGTGGGGCTTGATGACGGCTGTGGTTTCTGCGGAAACAGGGGGGACTGGGCTGGATGTCATGTGATCAGTCGCCTCGCTCCCATTGGAAAGGTCAGTGCTATAATTACACACATCAGCGGAAAAGTAGGGACTCTGAAACTAAAGCCTGCTCTGCTCATCTGCAGTGGCACAAGTAGCCAGAGTGTGGCCAAATGTTCCCAAGCAGGAGTTTGTATTCCAAACTCACAGAGCTTGAATAATCATTAGTTTCCGTCACTGCAGGGACAATGGAAACTTTCTTTCATTTCTCATGGTGTAGGAATGCAGTGGAAGCAGAAAGAGCCAGTGAACCAGCAGCACAATTTCAGCTTTATTCTGAACTTCAATGTATATTCAGAAGGATTAAATTAAACTGCAGGTAGGAGTAGAAGGAGAAGGGCACATTGTTTTACCGTCCACTGGACGTAGTATTCCCAGCTTGAAACTCAATGCTTTCCAGATGTGGCTAGACCCATGCCCACTTAAAAAAAGTGCTATTGCCAGGTCTTAAAGTCCAAGAGCACCATGTGGTTACCTGCTATGATCCCATCCATTTGCTCCAAGGCAGCTGCCAACATCTCACTGGCGTCAGACATCATCTTCTCCTCAATGAATCTGAAAGAAAAAAGATTAAGAGTCAGAAAAAAGACAAGAAGGACCCATAAAGGACTGCCAAGGAAAAGACATTAACGAATAACAGAGTCCGCTTTGAATTCAAACTCTGCACAGACATGGGGTTCCCCCAGAATTTACATTAGCCAGCAAGATGAGAAACGTGGGCAGCAAACCAACTTGCTTCAAACAAATGATTACTTCAAAGTAAAGTAGCAATCCTCTGCAAGGTTATGGTTTTGGAAATGAAAAGAAGATGAGGCAGCAGCATTTAAACTAGAAAAGCACTAGAAAATACCAAATAAAACTTATCAGAAGTATATATCTATATTTTTATTTGGATCTGCATCACATTGTACTCACTCATAGACACCAGCCAACCAAGTATGCCTGATTTTTTTCAGATCCATGGATTCTTCCCAAATAAATTAACGAAAATGTCCTAAAACTAAAACCTAAAATTTTCTTGATCTGTCTCTTTATCTAGTTTTGCACCAAAGGCTAATGAGGTCTTTTCGGGCCAAGACCCATTCTCTACCCAAATGTCATGGAAATCATTTCATAAGTTTTTGTGTAATCTTGCTGACAGACAAACCAACAAAGGGCAGTCTGGCTACTTGAGAGACAAAAAACAAAAGTGATTTCCAGGACTTATTACCCAGCAGCCCTTATTTCCGGCAGTCACGGGTACACATGGGCTGGCTCCTATCTGGAATAATGGCACTATTCTCCCAGGGGTCTCAGGCCTCGAAGCATCGGCATGCTTGGCATCTCAAACTTCCATAACAAAGTTGGACAGTATCCCCATGACCGCTGGATCCAAACACTTATCACATGTCTCTCCTTGACGTGCATCGACCACTTATCACTTCAAACAAAATCTGATTTAAAAACAGGCTGAGACTGGGTGGGGGGAGGAAGGGAGACTGAGTATACAGTGTGCACAAAGACACTAGAATGAATGGCCGTCATGAACTTTAAGGTAGTACAGTACGTGAAGAGTGCAGCTAAAGCCCAAGACTAACAACATACAAACAGAGGCTCTACTTGTTCCCATGTTAGCGGGGGCAGGGGCTGCAGAGTTTACTTCATTTCCTCCCTCTGTGGGGTCACAGTGTCACACCCAGCAGGGTAAAACATGAGCATTAAGTGCATAATTAAACCAATAGCCTCAATATGAGCTGGGGTCTGGGGTCTGCTGAACACAAGGGGCCTTGAGTGCTTCATTGCCTAATTTCAACAACACACTCCACAGAAAAAGGGGGTTAAGTTCCTTCCAAACCATCATCCACAGTGCAGTGTGTTTGTCTGACTCCATAAACATACTATTAAGTATATTTATTATGAATTGATTTCTAGTGATGTAGACGCTTGTGGGATGCAGCTGCAATGCTTAATCGATTAGTTGCCAACTATTGAAAGAATAACCACATTTTTTTGATGGTCAATTATTCGGTTTAACTAATTTGAGATGAGATTTGAGAGCATTATCTTGGGATTGGAAAATTCTGATCAGCTTATTTTGTTATTTTCTGACCTTTCAAAGACCAAAAAACTAAATTAATTAATTGTAAAAATAACTGACCAATTAAATGACAATGAAAATAATGGCTATTTGCCCAAATATGAACCATTTCACAAAAATTAAAGCACAAAGTAAACACACTTCTGGTCACTGAACATGCCTCAGATTTCTAAATAAAACAACCTGCTTTCCAACTGACTTTTACACTTCCCATGGGATATGGCACAGATACACATCTTGCAGTTGATGTGTTTTCCTCTGCAGGTTTTTCCAGAGTTTAGTGGGAAACCCTCACTCACCCTCACCAGGATGAAAGCTGTATTTGGTCAGCTGCTTGTTTTCACCCCATCTGAGAAATCTAAATCTTGTTGTTGATTTTTGTTGGGAATCCAAAATATTTTCTTTCTCCACATGAGTGCAGAAAACAACAAATAACATGAAGAGCAAAACAACAACGTGTGCTCTGCAAGTCTCTGTTCAGCTATCTTCTTTAATCTACAAAGCCTGCATGCATCGTGTGGGTGTAGAAAAATTGTAGGATAGAGACATTTTGAGATAAAACAAGATCACAGTGTGTTACCACAGCTGAGGATGATCTCACCCTCTCTTTGCTGTCTTGTGATAAACGCCGCATCAAATCTGGTATCATGTGTTTTCATGGGAAATCCCATTCGGCGAATTGTAGCTGAGAGAGAATCAAACCGTGAATATGCTGGTGACCATCTGGCAGAAGATGGCACTGAACATTGCTACTAGTCTGTCCATTCTTAAGACTCATAAAAATGCCAGGCTGAGGTATTTTCCACTTCTTTTCAGGTCAGTGATGAACAGCTCATCCATAAAGGATTTTCTGACCAAATCCTCCTGAGAGAAGACCACAGCTGATGGTCCATTTCCTCAGACATGTGACGGTGTTGGTGATGGTGATTGATAACACCACAGAGGAGGAGTGAGTACTACGCACATTCCTGAGCAGGTTAGTACTCCTGAAAACCAAACACTGAAGCCTGGTACTGACATCCCCGCTGACCTCTGTGACCTCCCCCCCTCCCTCTCTCCACCCTTCAGACAAAACTCTGAGCACTTTATTGGGTTGGAAACTAAGACATGAGTCAGGTCATCAATTAGTACCCTTAAAAGATGAACGCCAACAATGAACTCATCCTACTAATGTGTATCCAAAGCCAGAGAGCTTTCATTTTTCTTCAAATTAACTATGAAAAACACTTTAATGAGCCACACTGTTGCATTTAGAGACAAACATTTTCCTTCATTACCATGAATGTAGCACCTTTTTACCCAATGCCACATATACCATCCTTCTGATGTAAATGTTCTTTACAGCAATAACTTTAAATCTATCTGCTGCAGAAAATACTGCCCAAGAAATCCTCCATTTGCTCTGGTTTGAGTAAAGTTGGCTAAATACAAAATCTGTTTGAGGGATCCCCTGTCTTAAAAATGAAACAACATATTTTGACCAAGATTTAAATCTTCAGTAGGAATGACTATATATGCTACAGTATATTATCATTATTATAATAGGGGAGGCAAGCCAAAAGGTAGGGTTAGGAGTAAGGAAAAGGTTTGCGCCCAACTGGAACCAAAAATGCAGGTTTAAACTCTGCTAACGTCGCATCCTTGATTATAATGGATCTAATCAAAACTTGTGGAAATTTGATGGTTCACAAGATAACACAAGGATGAGATTTGTTGACACTGACAGGGGTTTTCCATGGAATAGAATTTGGTACAGTTCACTCAACTAATTCAGTGGGTGTGTCATATTCTACAGATTGTTACGCACAGTGCAACGCCCTTCGTTGACGACAAACTGAAATCCTCGTCAGATTGCACGGAGGTTCCAAGAATCTTAAACAGAACTCAGGGCTAATTTTTGTGGACAATGAGTATGCAAGACTTAAGAAAGGACAATAGCATTATCCTTTAAGTTTCCCTAAGTCTTTCAACCACAAACTGAATACATGGCAGACCTTGCACATATATTCCTGTCAAGGCAACAAAATTTTTCATTGGCCTGTATTTGAATACTTTATGCCAAGTAGAAAATGTTCATATTACAAAAGGTCATAAATATGTTGAATAAAGGTCTAGTGACAGCTTCTTCAAAATGACTTCTTTGTCCAAAATGATACTGTAATCATTGCATGTCTGAACGCACATCATTTAAGGCTTTAAACCCTGACTGGCAGGCTAATAGTATAAAACCACATTAAAAACACAATGATTCTCCTTCCAAAAGAAAATTCACTTAATTCTGTTGAAAAGGGCATCATTGTCATCTATCTAAATGTATCTGACAGTAGACATATTTCCAAGTCTATTTTACAGAAAAGAAACATCTATCTGAAAAGCAAACTTGAATTTTCTAATGCCGTAAGGTGGTTTTAACATCAACCAGATGGAGAGAAAGATATATGGAGGGGGAGGGACAAATCTGAAAAGAAAACAGGCTGGGATTACTTGACCCTACGCTGAGTGGTGGGGGTCTAAAATACACACTCACACACACACACATATACACAAACACACGCCTCTGCTGCTGTCTGAAACACTCATGCTCCAATACCCTAGTTCCAGCTGTGGTACAGATGTGCATTTCAGAACTGAACTGGCTCAAAGTACTTATAGAGGGAGCAATTGTTGTTGTAGTACAGTAAAACAAGTAGCTGTCAAAAGATCAGAACTGCTTGTTGGATAAAGAGTAAAATATGTTTGAGAGTTAAATCACAACAACTATCAAAACTAGGCATGCTTGATAAATATCGGCCTGATCATAGAAACTTCATAGTATCGGTGATTTATCAGTGGCTGTAAAGTTGGAGACAATAAATAGAGACAATAATATGAAGCCAAACTACTTTCACTGTCTCAGCAAGCTCAGCATCTGATGATTGAATTCATTACCATAATTCATTTTCTCAATTGATTAAATCAGTCAATCAATTGGTCGTTGCAGCTCTACAAACCAAGCCATCTCCAGGCCATAATCGATCTTCAGTCTGCGCTCATTTAAAGCTCCAAAATGCTGTCATTTCTCTATCCATGCCTTGAGTAATGCAACTGACTTACTACAGAATAATAATATATTTAACAAGTCTAGTGGGGTAGAATTTCATCTATACGTGACACACGTGAGTTGAAGTTCAGAATTTCAACATAAATAAACCTTAATTAAATAAACTGTCAGTGGTCTTAGCAAAAGTCTTTATGGCAGTCGGTGAAGTAACAGTGGTTTTGGTAGGGGAGGTTGTAGTAATATGATGCAGCATAGTTTAATTGTAGAATTTTCAAATATGTATCCATTTTTCTCTGTTTAATGATCCAAAACCAAAAGCTATTTAGTTTTAGCATCATATAAGACAAAGAAAAACAAAACAAAGTCTCAAATTGTAGAACTTGGAACTATGCAGGACAAGTTGCAGTATAGCAGTAATAGTTAAAGTAAAAAGGTAACGTGGCCATGATACTTGACCTGGCCTTGTGGAAGTCAATCCCACATGACATCAAACCACCATTTAAACACTCTGCCTTTTTGTTTACACTTCCCCCTGAGAGACGGTCCACTGGAGTTCTAGTTTGGGCTGCCATGAGGTCAGACTGTTTGACAGAAACGACAATGCAGACTTTAAACTACTGCTTTAAGTCTGCACAAACAACTCTTTGTCTTTCAGAGGCTCACATGATAGCACTACGACACTGATCCCAAGTTATTGCAGTTTTTCCATGTGGCCCCAACTACATCACAGTCAAAAATCACATTGGAGGGGAAAATAATAAAGAGGATTGTGGAAACGGGGCAGGAGGAACTGAGTAAGACATCACAGCAAGCCAAGAAAAACTGCCTTTTTAGCTTTTGTTATCACAGTCTTTGCACAGAAGCAGTCCTGTCTAAGGATGAAGTCTTATTTTGGGCATTTCACAGTTGCTGCCGTAAACTTGTTGGACTCAGGAGATCAGTGAAACGCTGCAAAGTTAAAAAAAAAAAAAAAAAAAAAAAGATCTGCATACAAAAAAAGAGTGACTACAATGAATTGCTCCACAACAGAGGCATCCCCAGACTCAGGAAGACCTTCACTCAGTCCTGTCAGGAAGCGTTTCCTGGCACATTCTGGAGAAATGTCTTCCTCTTACTCAGAAATTGCCATTTCTCAGAAATCCCAGCACTGACTGGACCAACAAAACAAACAGTGCAAATCCCCAACAGACACAAATACAACTTTTATATAAAACTGTTCCTATGATTAGATTCTAGTGAGGCAAATGTTTCAAGTTAAATTTTAATTCAATTTCACAAGGATATAAACATGCCAATACATCATGCGACTCAAAAGTGACACCTCCCTTCTTTCAAAAACAAACCACCACAAGAGTATTGTACCAAGAATGCAAGGAATGCAAATGTCAGGAAAAAAAGGTCACAGAGATGGAAATGTGCCCATCAAACTTCTTGACACGTGGCTTCAAGGAAAATGAGAAAGTAAAAACTATGAAGATATGGGGTCTGTGCCATGTTGATCTTACTGCAGGCCAACTTAGCTGCTAATACAAACTACAGCCAACACTGGACTTTGCCTCCTCTTTACCTGCCTGAGCAACAAACAAATGCCTGTTGCAGTAACAATACGACTGGTGGCAGGAGATTAGATTTATTTATTTGTGTGTTCAACAACCGCTGAGCAGTGTTTTATTATGCCAGTTCTCCCGCTGTAACATCAGATATGGCTGTGCAAGCAAGTGTGCAGCAGTATGGATATCTCGGAGCGACCATCCGTTAGCCGTGAGAGTGCGGCAGCAGGATACAAATATGGTTACTGTCAGAGAGGGAAATAAAATCCTTTGTTATGCTTTCAGTTCTCTGCCCGGAAGGCAAGACATCATCAGACGTACGCAGCGTGGAGCGCTGCCAGCAGCAGGTCATGCAGCGCCTCAGGAGGGAGGTTTTTCCTGAACAACTGTACACTACAGAGATTTACCCAAACAAAGGCTGCAGAAGTCTGAGAGTGATAATAAAAGAAGCTGACACGGGACCAGAAGCAGCTTTAAACTGCCGACGCTGGGTTGGCTGCAAAGTAGATGTTAGTGGGAGCCAAACTGAGTCTGACTGGTGGAAGTTCACCACAGTGAATCATCACTTGGCTTGGACATCACTGGATATGTGTGCATAAATTAGCTCTGGTTAAATTAGATACAGAGCGAGCATAATTCAGCTTACTAAAAGAAACTTAACCACGCTGAGATGTAAAAAAAAATTGAGGAAATGTTACTTTCGCTCATTGTTCTTCTCTATGATATAAAAATAGCAGATTGTAAACTCAAGTCATCGTGACTTGGACTCAAGTTGACTCGAGTCTGTTTTGATGATTTGCATTGCAATACTAAGAAATATACATACCATTGGATAATTGGTCTCGCGCTTTTAATGCTTCAGTCATTTTCTTGCCAGTTTCAGATACTTAAATCAGTATTTGTACAGGTGACTCTCGCTTTTATCCAAGTAATATTTCTAGACGATATATTCTATCCAACTTTTGAATTTTCCATCACTGAAGACAATAATTGAGTCTTGGCTTGGACTTGGAAGTTAAAGACTCGTGACTTAACTTGAAACAGAGTGACTCAAATGTCTTTTACGTTTTTAATGTAGCGTTTTCAGTCTGGCTGTCAGTATTTTTTTCAGTTTAAAAGTGATGTGGGTGGTAGATATCTCAATTGAGGACAAATCAAGCAACCAAATCAGCTTTTAAAAAGTTTTTTGCTTTTGTTTGATGCCATGTGATTTATCAAATATCAATATATACAATACAAAATCAATGTATTGTCCTATTTTTTTGAACAAGTTAGCTAATCTGGCCAATAATATAAGTTAAGACAGGTACAAGTTCCTTGTCTTTCCTCATCAGGTCATCAGCAGGTAAGACTGCAGTGTTTTTGAGGGGGAAAAGTGACTCGCCCATTGAAAAGTGACTTAAGACTTTCATGCTTGATACTTGGATCAACTGGTTAGAGTCACATGTTTATAATTTATTAGGTTTTACATATCATGTTTGTGCTAATATGAAATATAAACACTAATAATGAAGCTGTTTGTCTTCGTAGTGTAGTTCTGTGATTGTGACATGAATAAAAAACATATAAAAGTGATAAAATATCACAGAAACGATGCACATCCTAAGGACAAGTTACAACTGATACCATAACAAGAGAATTGGATAATATAACTGAACAACTGAAGACAATAACTAGCTAAAGTCACCAGAGATGCTGTAAATATTGAGCACCAACATAAATTAAAGTCATATTAGACACTCTAACAAAGGAAAAATAGCTTATCTCTCAGTTAAGAGGATAAAGTTAGCCGACACAAACACATTTCACCTCCATTTAAAGCACAAATAAAGAAAAAAAAAAAACCTCGCGTTGGTCGTTGAGTTTTGACACAATTAAGCTAGCAGCCCAACCGTCGCTCGGTTCACAAAACGTTAAAACTCGAAAGTTCAATTAAACTTCGGTGAACTTACTTTCCTGTTGTCGACCGAGAAACACGAAAGAGGGGAACCTGCAGTGTCCAGAAGCTTTCCTCCAAACTCTTCTCACAGGAGCTTCATGGCTGGTGTTCACCTTCCCATTGGAATCTGTGTGGACTGAAGTTTTCATCCCAACTGACGGTGAAGAGCCGCGGAGCCATTCTGAGGCGGCAAGCTAACACACGGGGCACGCGGTCGAACCCGGAAGTGACGCCTTCAAAATAAAACACATCAACGGTCATAATCTGTACTTAAAGGGAAACTCCAACAGTTTTACACATTTAAAGTGTGCAGGCAGGTCTTGGTGGTTCAGTTCAAGTGGGATACATTTATGCAATGGAACTAAGATGTGTTGTTCCACTGGCTTTACATTACATGTGTTAAAACTTGCAAAAATAAAAGCTAGTCTATGCCTATTCAGCATAGTTTACAAAACTTGTGAACAATTCCACAACTAAGGAAGCTCAAACCCTGAAAAACAACACAACAATGTCATTATAGAGATCAAAAATCATGACAAAGTGATTGATATACCACAGCAGTTGCCTATACTTCTAACCCCCCAAAAAAGAAAAGATAATAATTTTTAAAAATGTTATATGCTTAAAAAAAATTTGAACACACCTGTTTGCCTGTCAATCTTACCTGTGAAGCCTGAAATCATTTTTATAGCAGCAAACAGTCTTTTCTTTGTTTTTATCCGATGCTGTCAGCCTAATGCTTGATGTCAGTCGTGAACAGACTCCAGAGAAAGAGTTGTGATTAAAGTGTCTGATATGATAAGATGAAAAATTACATAAAGTCAAAGCATTCAGGTGCTCTTTTTCTATTTTTCCTCCACATCTCTTCATTTGCAGCTGGAGACAGTCACTCACCTGGATTCACCTTGTTTGAGCACCAAAGAGAAAAAGAAGTGTTGCTAAGGTACAGTTATAAAAGGCATCCTATTCTGTCTGTGTGTGTTTTGTAAAGACTTCACATAAAGTGTCTCACCTCATGTAACACTAGCTAAAATCTGTGGTTGAAAGTAACATTTACTCAAGTACCGTAGCTAAGTGTAATGCTGAGGTACCAGTTCTTTAAACAAGTAACAGCATCACCAAAAACTTGGCGCCTTCATTTATTCCACAGCTTTCAACACTAGTTTCTATACAGATTTCCATTGAAAAATGGTTTAGATTACTGGTAAATTATACAACGGTTTATAAAATAGTACAGCTCCTCTTCCTCTAGATACATCATTAAAAATGCTAGAATAAAAGATTTTACTTCTTCTTTTAGCCCGTCTGTTTCTTTATTCAGCCTGTTTTTCTTGATCTACTGTAACACATCATTTCTCTCCCAGGGGTCAATAAAATCTTATCTTCTGTCCTCGATGCAGTCTGGACACACAAGACAGTACAAACACTGAACACAGTACATATATTGATCGACAAGAAGCTTAAACCTGAACAGATTAACTGTGCAGTCTGTTTTTAAAGAATCTAAAGAATTTGTGATAAACCCTCTAAAGTGATGGATTTATACCATTAAAAAAGACAAGCACATAAGTTCAAGTTTGCAGAGGTGTGTCATTTTTTTTTAGCCTTTCTGTGTGGTTAGTCTGTTTCTTGTGCAGTTCCTCTCCTGAGTGTCAGTCAGATCTTGCATTTTGTCCTTACTGCATCATAAACAAACAAAACAGTTCACATTGAAATACATAAAACTTCAAACTGCACCTGAAACGGGAACAGCTCGTCTGTACAAACTCTGACCTGCAGCTTACTTATTTTAAGAATCGAGGATCAACCTCGGGAAAAGAAGCTAAGCGGGCGCGATAAGTGAGAGTAAGCTGAGGTGTGAGTAAGTGGCCGGTGTGTGGGTGGGACAGCAAATCACATTACAAGCTCCATGACAAGCACGAAAAGGTCACTTTAATTTCCAGTCCACTCCAGAAAAATCACCTGGAGGTTGAGGAGAAGCTACTCGCCGCAAGTGTCCTGATGTATGTTTTCTCTCCTCCACCACCGAGAAGTTTCAGAAGACAGAAGCACAGTTTCGACCAGCAGGTGGTGATAGAGCTGTTCCCATGATCCCACAGAGAACCACAGGCGAGCTGCCCTTTCTAACAGGAGCCTTGACTTTGTCTCATAACACAACAAGTGCATGTAGGCATGATGTAACAGAGTGTCCCTGGAGGAGAATAACTGAAGGAAAACAGTGTCCCTCACTATTAGTCTGGAGGACACACACACACTGGGTACACAGCGTTTGATTTATTGGCTGCTTGGACAGAAACTGCACTGACTCACAGAGAAACAGATAATCATATAGCAGCCTGTATGGTGCAGCGTCAAAACATGCAGACATAATAATCAGACGCTTTGAATAAATCTTTTGTGGAGCAGACGTGCGTTCGCTTTCAGCCCATTTCTATAGTGTGTTTCCATAAACAATAGTATCCCGGATTGGTCATTACCAAGCCTGGTCCTGTCTGCTAAATGGGCGTGTTAAAGTGGATACAAGCGGAGGAAAGAAGAGATGTTAGTTGTCATTTTACAGTAAATGCACAGTGTAAATTATAGACTGTCAGTGAATAAAAGTTGTTTCTCAAGGAAAGTAAATCTCCTGTGTGTTGTTTTCCTTTGTCTCCCACTGCATTGTTATGTGGCTACTCATTTCTAATTTGCGGCAATGTTATGGAGGATGAAGAAGAAAAAAAAAGAAAAGGTAATGTTAGACACTCAGGAAAGAAAAGAACCAGAGCAGGAAATAAGAAAAACCTGCAGACAAAGCATTCGAACTCAGTACCAGACTCCCTTTGAAAAACAACACGTTTTGAGAGTTTTAGAGTTAAGGGAGACTTTCTAAACTTTATGAAGTGCTGTCTACAACATAATCTTAATCATTCCCTTTTTCAGTCAGTTTGTTCTGGTCTGTTGTAGGCTAGTCTGCTTGTCTGGTGGTTATGGACTATACATTCAACAATAATATATGACACTCCTTATGAAAATCATGTATCTGCAACACATTTCAAGGTCTAACGAAAAGAAGGAGAAGAGATTTCTCGACCCATAAACGAACGTCTAAACCTTTAGTTTTCCTCCCGGGGCAACAAATCTGAAATTTTCCGTTTACTTTGGGGAGTGACGGACACACAGTATATTCTCCTCTGCTAGCAGCCGCACTGCGAAGGCATCTGTCAGTATGTCTGGCAGTATTTATGCTAGCTGATCTCGCAAATGACTCTCATTAGACGTATCCCTCTGAGCCACAGTCTGAGGAGAAAGCGCCCCTGTGCACCTCATCATACAGCAATCATAGCTGCAAAAGTAATTAGCACTTTTCAAAAAACATCTCCTTAGCCTTTTATGATTTTCTGGGTACAGCTCTTACAGTTGATGAAATCCTGAACAACTGTTGCAGCTGATTGTGATTCTGACACCCAACTCTGATCATTATAAGGGAAATGATGCCGCTGAAAGCTTTAACTCTGCAGCCAGCTGTCGTTCTGGCTTCGTAAAGTGTTTTGCCTATCTAGCTGCAATATCTGGGGAAAATGTCTCAGTTTCATTTCATGCTGCATTGATGACTTTAGTGGCCATGGCAACCTTGATGCTTGGAAGTACTCATACAAACCCGGGACGGTTTTTAATATCTCTGTGTGCTGAGCGAGCCAGAAGCGACTTGAAGCCGATATGGCTGAATTGATGTTAAGTTGTTCTGGTTGAAGCTGGAGGTCAAGTGCTCCTATTAGTGCACATTAACGGAGGTGGAGGCACTCAGGTTACGTAAGTATCCAGAGGTCGAAATAGGAATGATAATTCATATCTGACTCACCTGCCGGTCCTAGAATCTTCATTGAAACCTCCAAACGGTGAGTTGTGTGTGTCTCACAGTGGGTTCTTTATTCTGAAGCTGCAGCCCGGCTACATCCACAGAAAGATCTCATGTCTGACGATCGATAAGCAATCAAAACACTGAAAGCAAACATCGGTTTCGGCCACTTTACCACTGACATATTGGTGGATAAATGCCAAGTCTGCTACACCGAGGTAAAAATTTGCTAAAGGACAGCCGGACCACTCTGTGTGTGACCCTTTGCTGTGCTGTTGTCAGCAGGAGTAGGAGGTCTATTACCTACAGACGCTCAGCGGACGCTCAAGCATGAAGACTCTGTTGTTGCTGGCTCTCCCTCTCCTTTTATGTTATGGCTTACTTTGGGTATTATTTCCTCTTCAGACGCCTTTTGTCCTGGAGGAAACTGAAAAGAAATAAGTATTGACCATATCATACCTTGTTGCCAAGCTTTGCTTGTCGTGGCTTTGTGACTGGGCGAAAGTCCGTGTTCAACATTGTCAAAGTGTCTTTTTGAACCCAAAACATGTTTTTACTGGAACTTAAATAAGTATTTTTGTTGCCTGAAACTGAACCAAACAATGAAAGAAAACTGAAAAGAAACAGAAAATAATAATGAGGTTCCAGCAGGACATGAACAGTCCTGGATTTTTCTCATTCAGCTATGTCAGCTTGCCCTGTTTGTGGCTTTTTCTGAAGTCATAATCAAGTCATGACATCCTGGGAGGGAATACCTGCAGAGTGATATCAGATACACCCAGTTGACTGTATGAGTGCTGACTGATAACCTGTAGTATTTACTGTATAAATGCTGGCGCAGGAGAGATTAGAGAGGCTGTTCACATTTGGTATGAACATGTGTTCTTTGGCGCAAATAAAGAAATATATTCATGTATAACATTTGCCGAATCAACATAAAGGCCCACATAGCTAAGAATATATTGTAGACAGGGTATCAGAGTGTTTATGAACTTTCTTCAACTGCAACAAGTCTCAAAATTGAGCACTTTTTTAAGGGAGTCTGGGGACTTTGGTGTCAAAAGAGTAGCATTTATTAGATAATGTATTTGTAGTTGACATGCTTATTCTTCATTACATCTGGTGTGTTAAACTGTGTGTTCAAACAGCTGTTAAAGGTTGGCAGGTACGACACACTCAAGACACAGACGCAGGCAGGCTGGCTGCAGCGATGACACTATTTACACACTATTACACAATACATACTACACTATTCATTGACTTGCGATGAAAACAAAGAGCAGCAGAGGATTCATTGGCTCCACAGATATTTAACTCAAATCTTGAGTTACCACGCAGAGTCTGAAGAGCAGCTGAAGCGACAGGATTTAAACTCTCCCTGTCGCTGAGCCCCTCAGGATTTGCCGAGATCAATTTTGAAAGGATGAGTGATCCCTTCATTAGCCAAAAGTTGAGGGAAGAGACGCTGAGACGGTTTCATTTCATCACTCAGCTCCCTGCTGATGAGGGCCCGGAGATCATATTCCTTTGTTATACCTTTACATCTTATGTAACGCACCTGACAGGGTGATAATTAATGAGCGGTAAGGTGGAAGGAGCCCAGAGGACCCTGAGTTCCCCTCAGTGACAGGTTCAAAACCATGGCTAAACCCCTGGCTAAAGTGCTATTCATCACGGCTCGTCAAAGCATCTTCACTTTTCTTACCCGTCTGCAAGGAATCCAAATCTTTCTCTTTCCCAGATTGACTGAATGAAGTTTTCTGTGAAGCCAAAAACCAACATTACCTGAATTCATCTCACGTAAGTAAAAACAGAAATGACAACTTTCAAATTGCCCATCCTAGATTTTCGCTCTGGTATTACTTGTTGGCACAGATTCTACCACTAGCAGCAAAAAACAAATGTGTATGTATGTGAAGAGGAACATAAATACATTATAAATGAAGGCACATAGTGGTTTCCTGTGTTTCTAGCTTTTTATGTTTGACATGGCTGATATCCACTATTTGAAAAAAACATATATTTTTAGCTGAAGTTTAGCAGTGACCATATTTTCCATAATGAACACTTGCCTCCACTTTTTACCTCCGAAAAGGCGTGACAAACATTTTATTTGACAATGTGAGAATGTCTCATCTTGATCGATATTACTCTTTGATTTGTTTCTCTACCTGCACGTCGAGCATACATCCAGCGTGCATCACGCACGTCGTCTATACAGAGCAAGTGGGATCTACATGGCTAATCTCATGTGACAACTGATTTACATACTGTGACAAGACACTAGCAACCGTCACCACTGACTGCAGGCATTTAGCTCTGCGTTTCTATTCCTGGTGAGATGAAAAGAGTCATTCAGCCGCTGCGTGTCACGTCCCTCTGCCTCTTAAGTGCATGTTGTACTAACAAAGAGAGGGACACGGCGCAAATAGCTTTGTCCATCAGCCGTGGAGAAAAACCTCCTGACATCCCATAATTACTCCCTGATTGTCAGGGGGGCTAATAATTAAGTTGTGGGCGACCATGTGAAAAGCCAACTGAAACATGGCGCTCATCTGTGGCAATGGGCCCGAGAGAGATGGACCTCAGATGAGTCGCAGAGACTTTTGACTCGACTGCGTTTTTTTTGGACGACGAGATAAAAGAAGAAGAAAAAAACCAACAACTTGTGGCTCCTTGAGTTGGTCTGATACGCTGGTGGGAGGCGGTGGATGTCCTCTGATCCTCAGCAGTGACAGAGAGAAGCTAATTGCCATCTTAAATGGTCTAAACAGTGTCACCAGAACTGATTAAGCAACTGCCAACAGTGTCACTGATATTTTTTCCTCTTAAAGGGCCAGTGTAGAAATCATCAGCGTGGTCCTTATTCTGGTATTTTTGTCCATTATTACTACTGGTCATCACATTTTACTCAATATGTCCATGGGATGTTTGTGGTAGCCTTTTACAGCTCTTCTGAAAAGTTTAACAAAATAGAAATAACCTCAAACATTTGTCTTTCTGTCTGACCGAGGAAATCCCTGAACTACACAACACTCTTTTTGCAATCGTCCCCAACAAGAATCTCTCTCGAACGTATCTCTTGACATTTTGTTTTATAATAACTAACCTCAACCCTGGTCAACATCCTCCTGTGTTCACCACTTCTGCCGCAGCTGCTACATGTACTTAACATTACTAGGAAAACAAATTCAATGACGCTCACAAAATGTTCCGGCTTCACTGTCAACATATTTAACTTGTTTTGTTACAATATCCGCTCATGTGTGTTGTCGTGGTCGTCTTTTAACCGTCAGATTGCACAAATAGACACACATGCAGGGCAAAAAAAAAGCGATGAATCAAATATATCCAGGATCCAAGAAAAGAAGCAACAACCCCCCCAAGGCAGATAACAAAACCGGGAGAAATCCAAGAAACAAAAGCAAAACGAAGTAAAAAGAAAAACAAGCGGGACAACACAGGGAATCAAAAGCAAGAAACACACCATGGGGAGACGGGAGACGGAGACACAGGAACAGACTCGGGGAAAGTGAAGAGACAAGCTGACAAAGCGAGCAGGCAGCACACAGAGGATGTACTCCAGAGAGGTGGGGATAATTGGACCTGGGTGACACATGTCAGGGTGGGGCAGACAGTCACAAAGGTGGGAGGTAGAGAGTGAGACGAAAATAACTAAAACCATAAACTCAAACTATGACATTAACAACTCAATGCACTTGAGTGAGACTACATAAAGACCGGTTGACTTTTCAATCTCTCAACCCTGGTGAGGCGGCAAGTACCGAATTTTCACCATTTTCCTCTGATAAAGAAAATTCCTGAGGTCAAAACGAAGTGAGGGCCGGACGATTTTTCTAAAAGCCTCCATCTCACTTATACATGAAATTGCACCAAAATCGCTAACAGCACTAGCACTTCCCACAGAAGATCCCCTGTGACCCTCACAAGTAGGAGTGCTTAACCAGCTTGGTACTTTTACGAGTACTGACAGAATTACGTTGGGTCTGCTGAGTACTGATTAACTCATCAACACCTTTTTATAATTAATTAGGCTGTTGGAGAAATGTTTGACAACGTTGACGATATCATAGCATTTTTAGCAGCATTTCGTCTCTCCTCTTCATGTGTAAAACTGGTGAGTATCTCTGCTTTGACTGTGTTTTGTTGTCGGTTTGAGCCCGGGAGGTGTTTCTGTCCTGATGGCGGTACAAACATTTACACAAGCTTCACTACTTCTGCGACACAAGTCAGAATTTAATGAGCCGCTACTTATCACAAACAAACTCGAGACAAATGTACAAAATGCTAAATATACAGCAGGTAAGAGAGATTCGGCTTCCACATTCCCCACATATTTTGATGTACTCATTAATGCAAAAGTCAAGAGATGTTCATGTTCCATTTGTTATATGATTATGTCATAGTAATCGCCACTACTGTGATGGAAATAGTGATAGGAATTGCTCACTGGTGTGAGAGCTGCTGAAGTTCCTAGAAATAACATGTCTGACTATGATTGCCGTTCACTAGGTGGTCGTATCCAGATCACAGCGTGAACACTGCATGACATTTACCACCACAAATCCCCATTATATATAGAAACTCAATATTGTTGGCGACCATATTTCTTTCCACAGCTGCAAAAGTTACAAGACTGTGAGTCACCTCTTCTCACATTTGATGCTCACACTTGTTGCAGCAGCCAACGCTGCAGCACCTCTACTGTGAAGATTAAATTAAAATATATTTTCACAAAGGTCGTATAATCAGTGTTCCTGAGGCGTCCAACAACCAACAGGAGATATATTTTCAGGACCCTGACAAAGCAAAGCATTAAAAAAGTAATGATAAAAATCTTCAATTGAATGCTGATTTAATGTTGAACCGGTGTAAAGAATTACAGCCTCGTAAACAGATAACAAGAACCAAAGCTTTCCATCAGCTTCGGGGAAAGGCAGGCTGAATAAAATATGTCTATTATCAGCGTTTAAGGAGCCCTGCAGAGGTTTCTGTAAACAAAGCTCCTCTTTACATTCAGAATTACTCATTAAACACACACAGTGGGCGGTCTAACAAACATGTTTTTACATTTTCTTCCCCATTCAACATTTGGAAAGCCAAGCTTTTTAAAAAAAAAAAAAAAAGAAAAGAAAAATGCAATATTTACAACCTACTAGCTTCTAGCTTGTTTGCTGGTACGTGACCACCACCTGTAGATCAGCAGAGGAGTGTGAAGACATTGGCAGGAGAGTGCTGGCAATACAGTCATTTATATAAGCATTCATCTTTTTGTTTGTAAGCACTTTTCTTAATTTTTCTGTGCTGTTACATTTGCACTGTGATCATATGAAGTTTTCTCAGTTGATGTTGTGGATTTTCTCAAGATTTAAAAGCTAAAAAAAGTGAGCTTAAATAACAGTTGATGACCAGTTCCTAAATCCAATAATCCAAGACAAGAGGCAGGCAACAAAACAGGAGCACGCGACAACAAAGGCTTAAATCCACAGGAATGATTAACTACGGGAACACTCGTATAACAGAAAAAGGGCAGAAAAACAGACAGAGACAGGAAGTGGGAAAATGACAAGAGGATAAACTTTCAACATAAAGCAGGAAATCACAAAACTAAAAACCCAAACCATTAAAACATGTGGAATGTTAAGTTTCTAAAGTCTCTCTGCTCATTATTTCTGCAAATATGTAGTTTTGATTTTGTTGCTGCAAGGGAACAAACGTACATTCGTCCTGGAGATCCACACAAAGGACACAAATAAAATATCACCGCTTCATATTTTCCACTGATTATACAGCACAAAGGTACAAACATCTGTGCAGTAAAAATACACTGTGGTCAAAATGACAGGTTGCATTGTTTGGGGGTTTTTTTGCTTTCTGCATCACTTCTATGTATAATGACAGTTCATTTTTGATCCTATTTTGACCAAACCAAACAATTTGGACTCTGCTTATGAGCTTCTTTTTGATCTGGTACTGGATCTAAATTTGTTGGCGCTACGATGTTATCGCTGTTGTTGATGTTTGATTTCCTCCGTCACCTCTGTGATTTTGGTTTGTCCACATATATCAGTCGAAAACAGACATAGCAATAAAACAAAAACAAGAGAGAGATGGTAACACTAATATAGAGGATGAAATCTGAAAACATATGTAACACTAATTTAACATAAACAGAGTCTGTGAAAGATTCACCTGCTGACCCAAGACGGAGACGTTTAATAAGAATTAAATGAGAACAAGTCTGAGGAAAAACATATTTTCCTATAATATATATAGATATATATGAAAATTAAAAAAAAAACACATTGGTTTGTCAGTGTACCTGATACGATCACTAACTAATTGGACATTTTCCTGAGACAAAAGCATCTGCTCGGTTGATCTCCTGCCAGGTACGGCGCAGGGAAACCTAGCAACAGGCTGCAGCACACCGAGCTCGTCTCTGCTCTCAGAACGACACACTCATATATGTGAACACACACACGAGCATCACTTGTAAGTCTCGGTCGGGTGGACAGGACACGCTGTGCCACGGGAGGCACGTTAGACACCACATGGACCTGAACTTATTCCACTCTGTTGATCATTCCAATGCTAAAACCCAGATGAGCATTTTTTGGGGGGGCAATTGCTGCTAAATTGACCAAATTGTCTGTCGCACAGTGTGGGCTAGAGGAGCCGCGCCAAGCCAACCGTTTTTAATCACAAAGCACACAGGCAAATGAGTCATCCGTTCAACGGTGTCATTTTGGGCTCGAAGAAAATATGAAGCATTCAAAGACCTTTTGTGTTTTTATGCTCCGAAGCTTTTATTGCTCCGTCCCGTTTTAAAGCGTAACATGGAAGGAGACGGATAAAAGAGGATGTTTTGGTTGCTGCTTCCTGGCAAAGAAAGCACATCGAGATTTTAGAGGATAATGGGTAATGTTTTAACAGACATTCTAAATTAAAAACAAACCACAGAAATTGAATATTATGTAGGCAGGGAAATGTCAGACGTGCTGTCTACACTGAGCTCTAAAATGATTTTTAATCTACTGACAACAACATGGTTCAGCAGGAGTGCCTCAGCAGCTGACAGGTAACAAACTGTGATAAACAGAATACAATTTTAATTCACTATATGAAATAGAAATGTCAGTAAAATACACAAAAAATAAAAAGAACATTTCACAAAGAGGAACTAAATGATCCATTCAGTGCATGTTCACGCCTATTAAAGTGCCTATTATGCAATTTCACAAAAACTGATTTTAACAAAGAAAGAGTATAACTTAAAGGAGCACTTCAGCAATTTAGTATTGCACCTTTATAGAGTTGGGGACACACAAGAGTCATACTATTTTCACAGTTTGCTGCAAGGTACCTCTCATGTTGAGTAAACTGAGCTTCATGTGAAAAATGCAGAGAATGCCTCTTTAAAACATGCTTACATACATGACAAAGTAAAGACAGACTGTGAGACAACCTGATGCATTACAGCGCTTGGTTACGTTCTCTATTCTTGACTCAAACTGTTAACTTTCGCCGCAACTCTGGTGATGTTTTCTTTTTCTTGGGGTTCTGATACGGTGGTTAATAAGCTGTAGTCTCCCTGGGAAACACGCCGACCTCTTCAGCCTCTCTCCCGGCCTGCAGCTCCTCCTCTTCGGGTCACTCATCCTCCGAGGCGCCTCTTCGACCAAACTATCTCAGCGACAATGCAGTTGTCACGGCTGAACAGGATGGTGTGTTTACTGGGGCAACTACAGCTCACAATCCGCAGAATCAGTTCCACTGCTGGCTGTTTGTTTTATAAACCAACCACACAAAAACATTAACACCAGAATCCACGTAAACATATAGTTAGTAAATAGCATACTAGCTAACTAATTCTTGTCTCATCGTGGCTACTGACCTTCCTCCCTCCCTCTGGTTGCCTTCTCCTTGTCCTTGCACGCTTTTGGCAACACACCCCTTGAAACTCTCATGCCAGTAAAGCTCCTTTAAATTGAATTTGACTAAGATCAAGTCCAAACATGCATCTTGTTTTTTCCTTGAAATAACAGATCTTTAACAGAGTCCATGTTATCCTGCTGGGTGTTTTCCCATTTTATTATCTGAGCCCTTCGGTCAAACAATTCTCCTGGATTCATCCAAGCTTGAATGATGTGTGTTTGCAATTACGGAGACGTAATGTTTTCTCTTAGTGGCAGTATATTGGCTTTCACTCTGAGGCTTCGCTTAAACTCACTCTTGCCAATATGGCATCTAATAAAACTGTCTTGCTGAACAAGTTTGATGTTTCTAAGTTTAAACTCACCTTGAGAGTAAACAAACCTCGAGTCTCTCTGGGTAATAGACGGAGAATCAAAAGGCACATATGCTCAGTGGCATTTCCCACACGCTGTTCTGTTTCTGGTTTCTGTTTGCATTCGGTGTACTGATACCAGTATAACAACACCCACATCGCACTGTGTAAATAATGGATTTGGATGAGAATCAGGAATCGAGAGGTCTGATGTTGTCACAGACTGTGCCAGAAGGGTGTGGGATTCAGTATGAACATTAATCACATACATGGCAATCATCAGATGGTATTAATCACCCACTTCATCAAGCAAACGTTTAATTGTGGAATGTGCCTCTATTTTCTGCAGGAAAGGAAGTAATTAAAGGTCATGAGGAAGGACATGGGGAGGCTAAAATATAAGAGTTGGTTTGGTTCTAAAAAGGGTCAAAATTAAGTAAAATAAAAAAAATATAACACTATAAAAATATGTTAAAATGGACATTAGTTTATTGTGAAAATGCAGTCGTGTCATGTGAAATAACATTATGATGCTGTCATGCATATCTGTGTTTACAGCAATTATATGAATGTACAGTAATTTTCAAGTAATATTACAGTGCTGTATTATTTTTTTTGTTTTTACCCAAAAGCATTGCTTGTTAGCATGTTGGCCTCATAGCATTTTAGCCTGTTAGCACGTGTACCTTGTTTGACCACTTGTAGGTCTGTTAATAACATGTCCGTCTGTTGTTAGAATGTTATTATAATTTCGTCTTTAATTGCTTATTTAATTGCGCAGTAACAAACAAGGTGCTGCCACACCAAGGAAGAGAACATAGTGATTAAAACAAACTAACTAGCCACCGAAGAAACAAACAAGGTAATAAGTTTACTGTCAGAATTTACTGTGAAAACCTGGTGTTGGTTCACGGTGCTGGAATGAAGACGTGTGAGGGGTGTGATTACGGATGAGCCTGTGAGTGGGCGATGTGGAGGACGCTCTCCGTGTGGTTTAAGCCTCATCCTATTAATTCAATTAGCCGCAGCTTAATATGCTAGAAGTGGATGAAGTGATATCCCCCACTCTGCTCTCTGGACGGACAACAAAACGGATCATCCCGGCCTCTCTCTGCTCCTCTGACTGATGAGATGTGACGAGTGTCTGTCATAAATGTGATTATGTTTCCAGCGAGCCTCCACTCTGCTGTCTGTCTGACTATTGGAGATCACATTACTGGCTCGTCCCCGAAGATTTACCCTCCTTCAAAACAAGCGACACTTCACTCTTAGCGTGCATGTGATTCCAATTGTGTGTTATCATGCAGATTCAACAGGCACTTGAAGGTGAGAGCAGCGTTATTGTTTTTGTGGAGAGGAATCGATAAAACTCACCCACCGTAACTCTTTCATAACAACTGATGATATTGTATCTAATAGTTATGAAACAAATATACTTTAAGTGATTGGAGCTTTATGGTCGACGGTAAGAAAGATATGACGGCTCAAAGCTCCTCCAATCAATATTTTTATATTAACAATGGATGAAAGGACGGTGTACTGTGACAAAGCCCACAATTTTCTTGTGTCTTCGCATCTTTCAGCTCCTTGTTCTGGTTTTAAAGTCCACAACTTTACTGTATTGATTCGCTCTAACAGCTCTCATCAGCCTGGTTTCAAGCGAATATACTATAAAACTCCACTGCACACTGCCTGCTCAGCACCAAACAGCAGCTAGCTTGTGTACATAGTGAAGCAATGAGTGGCTAATTAGTCGGATATTTCTTCCGAGGAGTTGGTGGAGACCAAAAACAGAGCTAAAAGAGAGCGAATACAGTTGAGAAGTCATGCCATGTATTGCTAGAAAGTTTAGTTTTTCACGATTCTGTTAATGCAAACTATCTCAAGATCTTACCACACCAGCAATCAGCAAACACTTGATCTGTGTATTACCGCCGGCAAAATATGATGTGTTAAGTTGAGTATTTTGTGCCTGCTCACTGATCTTTTATCTGATTGTGGTTTCTGCATGGTAGATTCTGAGACCGCGACGTGGCTCTGAAGTATCAGTAACTCAACTGTGCTGTGTATCGATAAATCCATGGCACCGTGTCTGTCTGTGGTGCTGCACTGTTACTTTGTTATTTCCTCTTTTTCTTTCAGTCCCTGGCATTTTTAGGAGTGAAAATAACTTGAGTCGTGCCACTTTTTGCACCGTGGCAGATTACCACAGAGGTGCCGCTATTATAAATATCTCCGCTATCACGCGTCCTCCAGTCGAAAACGAAGAGGCTGGCTCTTCTGGGAGCATGTATTTTTCTTACCCGTCTCTTAATTCACAAAACAGAGTAGGAAGATCAACAGCAGCTCTGTTTGGATATGAGGTGTTAATGGCTGTGCTGTCAAATCCCCTGATTCAAACAGTGGGTTAAGCGTGGGTGTACCTCCGAGTCCCTGCTTCAGTAATCCTGTTCTAAATCTCCTGCAGGGTAAGCTCCCCTGGAATGACTGAGGGATAAACTCATGTGTACAGTAAACACCACCGCTGCCTCCCATTGAGATAATATTACATAATTTCAAGAGAGGATAAGGAGCTAATATTAGCTTTGACAGTATGAAAGATGTTTCGTCTTAAATAGACTCTCCTCTGCAGTAACAGCTTTACATTTGGGGTTTTTTTTTGTGTTAACTGGTGATAATCAGATCAAATATCACTGTGGAAAAAGTTAACTTGGACTAAAACTACAACAGAAAATGTTTTGTTTGATTAATATTTATTATTTAATTCAACTCTGACTAGGAAATATCAGAAAATGACATTGTGCGAAAAGAGAAAGGTGTTTACTTTCGTCAAGAGTTCGACAAGAGGCTGCAGCCAGCAGCTACTCAGTCAGGCATGGCAAGCATAAAATGCAGCTACGAGCTAATTTAATTAAGTATAAAAACAAGCAATTTTACAAAGATTTTACAAGATGTTTCCAAAGCATAAGCACGAAGCCACTGGATAAGACATCAGTACATTTTCCGGCTTTGTTAGTAGCAATAAAACTGCATATTTTTGACGCGTCTTTGGAAAAATTTGCAGCAAAAAAAAGTGTTTCCAGATGCATTTTAAACCAAAACATCACCTTTCCAAACCCCAACCAAGTAGTTTTTGTGCCTGAACCTAACTAGAGCATAATCATTGTTGTCATAACGTAAAATTGCATAGAAATGTAAATCTGTGGTTTGGAGGAACGTACATTGCCAACATTTATTTTTGTGGACAAACCCAGCTGAAAACACTGTGGTGGATTATTACTTCAAAGGTTCCAGCAGACACGTCGCAGTTTGGGGCCTTAATCTTCATGACAAACACTGCGACTGCTGGTCGGGATTTTCTTGTTTTGAAAGCCACATGAGACAACGCGGCTGGAAGGGGCTCGGAATCATCTGCGCCCAAACTGCAGGTGCATCAGTCAGAAACTGTCAAATCATCATGTGCTGATGGGAATAGTGTGGAAGATTCTGACAAGTTGTGTCAACAAAACATTGGTCACAGGCAGAAATATAACCAACGGGGATGTGAGAGGAGCACATTCAGGTTTATAAGATGGTGCTTATTAAATTTAATTGCCGGTTGTCTATTCACATCCTTCTTTCTGCTGCATCCTGCAGCGATGTGATTTCCTCGCCAGGACTAATCCAAATGCGAGGGGGCAGTTTCTTCAAAATGTTGCAATAAATCTGTGAATTTTGTTGCCGTTGTTGTTGTTGCCGTTGACGATGACAGGACGAGGAAACAGCCTGAGCTCCTCGGGTAAACTCGGCAGGTGGTTCTGGATTGAAGCCAGAGAAAAGACAAACTGTTGGCTTTTCAGACGCGGCACTGGAGGTGTTTGACACTAACATCACAAGACAAACAATCGCACCGAGATCCCACCTGACGAACGAGGTCGCGCGCTGAAGGAAAAAGTTTACTGAGGCTGCCCGAGGTCTGTCTGCTGTGCTGCTGCAACGGAGCAAAAACAGTTTGTGCCAAAGGATTAGATCATTTTTGGGTTGGACGTCAATCAAAGTGCAGTCTATTCCCCGCACGTTCTCATCGAATAAATAAAACAGAGGATATTATTAACCAAACTTTCTTACAAGACTGTGGAAAACAGAATAGAATTTGCACGGTTTGTTAAAGATTCATCCGTATCTGTGGGAGTGTAATGTCGTTCGTGAGAGAAAAAGGTCAAGGTTTGTAACAAGTCGGCTCAGGTTATGCAAAAACAAGCACATAAAAAAGCCTCAAAATCCTGCGAAGCGCTGGTCACAACAGAAAGGTCAGCTGTCGTCTAGACAGCTCGCCGCGGCTCCGGTACACCTGAGTGCTGTGTTGAGAGAAACGCTGCGTGATTTCCTGCTGTTTTCTTCATGCTGCCAGTGTGATTTTATATGCTACCATCTCCTTCAATAGAAGCGTTCCCTTTTTTTTTGTCTGAGAAGGCGGCCTTAGAGGTTAGATCTGCTGGTACTTTGGGATCGTTTAGATTTAAATGGCCTGGGCTTCGCTTACGGTGAAAAACATCGACAGGTCCCTCTTGACGCGAATCTTCGTGGAGCAAAACAAACACCACCGGGGACGTAGTGAGAGGTCTCTGGGTAGTCGTGCTAATGGATGCTGCGCTACGCTGTTATTGCAGCCACAGTAAAGGTGTCATTAGCACAACTGTCTGATGTGGTACCTGTTTTACTGCTGCTGCTGCTTCTTTAACCAACAACAACAAAGAGGTGAATGGTGTTTTTGTCCGTATCCATATTTAATGACATAAAATGAGTATTTATTATTTAAAAGGTGCTCTGTGTAGTTTACAGGAGGAAATTTTAATCTGAAGAGACTGATTTTTAATGCCTAAAGAAGCAAATTAAAGAAACTGATCTGAAACCTGATTTCATACTGTTTTACTTTGTGGCGGACCCTGCCACCTTTCCAGCTTCAAACAGTGTTCTGGGACTTTATTATCCTCTGAGAAACAGCTTGTTTATTCACCTAAGGGGAAAAAAAGTCTAAATTTGTGTTATTACCTCATTGATATTGTAAATATTAATATTCTGAGTTTGATTTTTTTCTTTAGTGCCCCTTTAATGAAAACTAGAACAACAATATTCTTTAAACCAGCAACAAAAAGGGAGCTTAACCTGCTGCCTGGTCGCTGATTCTTCAGTTATAGCCGATTGTGACGGAGCGGTGTTGATGGATGAACGTTGAGGCATTTATCTCATCACTCCGTCCATTATATATTAATAGCTGGTAGCAGCGGCAGATATCTGACACTGACTGCAGGTCAGCAACACGTTCACTGTGTAACGCTTTAAGGGATCGGCCTCGGTTCACCAGGGCAGCTGTGTGGCAGCACGTCAATGCCGTCTGAAGTTCCCCTTTGGCTTTTCTCTTCTTCGCACTGAGACAGCACACACGCCCGGGTGAACTACAGTCTCGTGGCTTTAGAGAAAGCCATCATATGTGCCAAGAATTTTCACTGAATGAGAAATAAATCATGTGGGATGTCGTGCTGACTGAACACTGCTGAGAGCTGGATGGATTTCCTGTTTCTTATCAGACCATCGTCACACCGAGCCTACAATTACGGCGGACACCAATCGAGAAATCGTGGTGGACTCTCGTGTTGAGATGTGCGAGTGACATGAAAGCATGATGACGTCTTCATTTTTTAAAAAAAGAATATCTCACTTGATATTAAATGAGGGCCGACACATGAATACAGAGGAGAAATATCATGTCCCCTGCTCCTCCGGTCTCCCTCCTGAGACCCTATACTTTGAATGGAGGAGTAATTTGAAGACACCTTTAAAGTTCAGCTCCAGCACACCGTTTCCTGATGTCTGACACACACACACATCGAATATCAGTAAGTTAGACAAACACAATCAGAAGTGTTGAAACTCTTAATCGGGCCGGATGTGATCTACAGACATTTTCCCACTTCGTGTCGCTTGAGTCTGACCTCCGACTCACACATTTCATTCAGCTGTCTGCTCAATATTTGTCCGGCCGTTGAGTCTTCACATGCAATAATGTAAATAAATCTGAATGAATTTGCAACAGAAACCATGTGAGAGCTACAGGCCTTGAATCTGTCAGTTCCTTATTTCTTTCCAGTGTGTGTGTTTTATGATCGGACATGATGGGAAGTACAGCGTGTTCTTCCTTTTCCCTGCCCTCATGTCCCTGAGAAGCTCTACTGACAGTATCAAATAAAGTGAAAATGCCAACAAAGCCCAGAACTAGCAGGTACAAGAAGAACCTTACGGTGAGATTCATGTTCAAGTCTAGTTAGTCTTCTATGTTCGAGTGCCACTCAGAACAGGGAGATATGAACAGCGACTTCTATTTTACTGTGGCGCTCCTGGTTTATAATATCACTGACCTGTCATCTGGGGACAAGTAGCTCTGACTAAAATTACTTTTGTGTATTCTATTAAACTAATGGTGCTCAGATGTATTCTTATATAATTTGTGGTTGTATGTTTATATCTTACTGCTGCAACCCTGAGGGGGAAAAAACTAGTGTAGTCAAGCGATTAAAAAAATTAATTACAAGCTTGACAATAGCGGCTCCTGAGGACGAGTTTAATCCAAGAAAAGCGGCATCTCGGGAGGGAGTGCAGCAGCCGAACAGTGCAGTGTGTTTACTGGGGAAACTACAGGTCTCAATCCACCTTTATCAGAACGGCAGCTAAGCAAGAGGAGCCAGAAAATGCAATGCCTCCAAGTGGTCCAGATATGTTATGGTGTTATATGTTATTATATTTTAATATCTAATAACAAGAACAAGGCTTTAGTGCTTCAATCTGTCTCTGTTGTAAGTTAGTTAGAAAGCAGTTAGTTAGATGGTAAAAAGACAGTAGTACACCTATTACGATGTGCGGATCAAGCTCAACGGGATCCTCTATGAAATATGTTATTTTCACTGCTTTTATAAATAATGATCTGTTATCTTGAATGTGCTCCAGAGCAGGTGAGGTGTCCAGAGAAACCTGGAGTTTCATAGCACAGGCCCCCGATGTTATGACAAAGTCTGTTTCCCCTGTTGATGTGTTTTTCCGCTTACCACCCGGACATGAGTCGATCCAAATCCAGCGTCTTTCTGTTAGATCAGTAAGTATCGAAACTCGACTTCTAATCAAAACAACTGGGTGTTATACTCTGGGTGTCTCTAGGTCAAAGTAGGGATTCTTGTGGTTGTTTTCGCTTCGGACAGCAGCCGTGTTGCTAACAGCAGCACTCACGTGGAGATGCTACGTGAGTAGAAAGTTGGAAAGTTGTACAGTTCTTGTATTTAATTCCTTTTAATTAGCCTTTTTTTATTTAAAGTATTAGCTCCTATGACGTTTTATGTGAAACACATTCTTACAAATTAAGAAGCTTGTTTAACTAATAGTACTAGTATTTGTTGCTCAGAGGAATTTGCTCCTACAATCATTTCGCTGGTGTGATTACAGGTTTGTCCTCCTCTCCTGCACCAGCTTGTGCATAAATTAGCTTAATTTGTGTTTGTGTGCATGCGACTGACTCCAGGTCATACAGAGCTTTACATTTCAGCTTAGCTACAGGACGCCTCAGACATGTCAACACTGATATGTATTCCTCACTTCTGTTAATAGGATTCTGTCGAGCCCGTGAATGTACCAGTCATATTTCAGTTTGCTTGCAATTAGCCCCTAACCCCAATAATGTAACGGCTTACTGCGCCTCGCAGGCAACTGGTGTCTCTAAAGCTGCTTCATTAGCAATTATACATGAAGTAGGAACAGTTGCAGGAAACAAGCGTTCTTGTTTGCCGACATCGATGTTTGTGAGGGAGAATGGCAGGGGGAGTGAAGCGTGCTGCATTAGCTGTGGGTCACAGGCAGGACTCGGCTCATTATTTTCCGTTGGCGGCTTCAGCATCACACTGAGAGCAGGGAGCCTCGCGGACTTCTTGATTGGCCTGACAGCCGGCCGCAGGTCCATCAAAATGTGCTCTCAGGTCTGATGAAAGGTTCAGGTAGTGGAGGCCACAATGGATTTGTGAAGGACAAAAAAGGGAAAGGGAGTGGACATCCAGTAATTGTACTGCCAGTGTGCTCAGACCTGTTGGCAGCACTCTTTGATTTGCTTAAGAGTCCAGCTGGCAGGAGACAACAAAAGAGAGGAAGCTGCTCCTCCGTCACCTTTTGTCTTCGAAAATAAAGTTTTGATGTACTTGCACCTCACTTGAGTGTTTCCATTTGTCATTTGAAACTTCCACTCCAGAACATTTCAGAGAGAAATAATGTGTTATTTCCACCATAATCTGACAGTCTGAGTTACTGGTTACCTTGCAGATAAAAATATCATATGGATATAGATTTAAATTACAGTGCATCGATAGAGAGCAACTCAAACAACCCAACTGACAGAAAAAACGCTGACAATGTACGTGTCTGCAAACTATGGATGTTGAAAAGTAACATTTCTTAAATTACAACGTTACTCTGGTTAGGTTTAGACACAAAAACCTACAAGTAAGGATTCAGAAAAGATCATGTTTTGGCAGTTAATACCTGCTGTGGTCGCTGCAGACAGCTGAAAAATGTCCCAACTTCTTGTCACCACAGTTGTGGCTGGAAACTGTCCGAAGGTCAAGCTTGAACTGCGGTCACTGGCTTGGCAGCCTTCCCATCTGTAACCCCATCACCTGCACCTGCTGATATGAGTGTTGGGTCATAAATATGTTGTGAATGTCACCTTATTCTTGTTGGGAAAAAAAAATCAGTCTATTTTTAATGAGGCTTTCACATTTCATAACATTTCTACCGTTTACACGTTTTATTTATTACACACTTTTTCAATTTTATGGGGCCAGAACAGTGTTATAAAAATTTGGCTTTGAAAACTAAATTTGGCAATGAAACATGTATAATGGCACCAAAACCTCCAGTGAAAAATGAAACCCAGGCATCAGACCTCGTTGGTCTTAAACCAGATGAAACAGGTCAGACTGCTATTTGTTTTCAGGCTGGGCTTCAAAATTAACAAATTGATCCTGGGCTGCTGCTCATAATGGTATTGAAAGGTCAGAGATAAAGCCAGAGGGCAGATCCAACTCAGCCATAATATTTAACACACATATAAACCTGAACATCAGCTCCTAAACGTTAAGTTTATATAAAATGTTTGCAATCCATCTCTATTCATAAGCCAGACATTCAAATTACTAGATGTGTTTTTGCTTCTCTTTAGTATTTGTTTACATGGTTTCCAACAGATTTAAAGCTGCAGTTACAAAAAGTTAAATATGGTGGCAAACAGTCATTTCCAGGACCAAACAGAAACACATCAGACAGAGTACACTGCACTCGGGAACAACGATGACGTCACAGTGAGCAATCTCGACTCCACGCAGAGAAAAGCCTTTCAGAGTCGCGGCTCGCTCCGCGTCTTCATTGCCAACTTTGTCACAGCCAAATGGTCCGTTAAGAGTGATGTGAATGTTCCTGACACAAGAACAAGAAAGTTAAGACGTGCCAGTCACTGCCAGAAAAGCCTGCAGTCGACTCAACCGTTTTGCATTGTGACTCATGAGTCAGGCAGTTTTTTTTTGTTTTTTTGTAAATGATAAATGCGTTAACTCTCAGCTCAAAGTGCTCCGCTCTCATTGAATGTTTCCTGCTCACCTACAGCTCTGAACCCGTGATCCTGCTATGATAATAGGGCCCCTTTGCAGAGATCACAAGAGGCATGTGGGTTTTTTTAATGATGTAATATAATATTCGGTAGGGATGGGATAAAACGGGCTGAACAAGTATGACTCATGTCCACCACTTTTTGGATCATGCAACTTCGAACACCAGGGGACATTGTTGAATGTGGAAAACTTGCTACAGGTGCTTCTACATCTATGCCAATTAGACCGCGAAGAACAGAATCTTTTTTGTCTTTAATTTGTGATCACTGAGGGGTTAAAAATGTGGAACCGACTGGGCTACGAAGGTTCAAGTACAATCCCCCCTGTAGATCTGAGTCTGGACCGTAGGAACAGTTATTTAGAGGTTTCTGAGTAATGAGCAGTAAGTTAACATGATTGACCGTTGACTGTCTCCTGGGTAAAAACCCTGTCGTTTTTTAACCCGACCGTCCATCCCCAACCTCCTCCAAGTGTCCCTTATTATACCACTACGCCTGACTTCCTCCTTTGCTGCTTTAATAATCAATATGGCCACTAGAGGTCGCGGCCAAACAAGAAACGTAAATTTGGGTTGTAATAAGCTGCTTTCACAGTCGACCTGCATGTTCATTTTTCCGATGGGGAAAACTTGGACTACTAACAATGTTTGTCTGGGACACATTTTCGTCTTCAGTCCTCCAACATGAGTATAATTCCCTTAAAGACTGGCTTGTATACATTTTTAACGATACAGCAATGTGCTGAAATGTATAAACTGTAAGGTTTCTTGGCTCTGATGATCAGGACAGAAGCACCTTTTAAGAAGAGGACTGAAAAACTGAACAACCCCTTGAAATTAATGTCTGCTGCCAGGCTCCACGCTGGTCTTGTGACAGCGAACGCCGCCCGCCTGACAATAGATAAAATGTCTTTTTCTAGATGGATTATTCTCGTTTCATGAGCATGGACGCGACGTTAAAAAAGTGGAGCGCTAAGAATCTAATCAGCGAGGCCATCGACAGAGACAGGCGGGACTACTCCGCGGCTAATGAATGGGCTTCTGGCTTTGGTTGTAATGAAAAGCGAGCAATTCGCATCAGAGCAGTCGGCACTTACATGAATCAATGCCTATTCTGCTGTACAACAAGCTCAACAAATGATGGTACAAAGAAATCGAGTGTACATATAAATTTGACCTGCAGACTTCTCTGTGAATAGAACAGAGATATGAATAAGACCAAAAGCTGGCTGAGCTTTAATTCATTTATCTGTGCTTTAACTCGTCCAGTAGTTGCACGTATTACTGTTTAACACTGAAGATTGTTGCTATACAACAAAATCCCTATAATTTGATTATTCTGTCACTGATGATTTACACTGTTTAAAACATACATGAAGACATTTATGGGATGAAAAGTTTTTCTTCATCATTTGTCATAAACTTGAGATTATTAGCAGTTATATTTTCTATCACTTGTGGCACAACAAATGTAATTAATTTACAGTATCATTTATTAATAATGTCAATAGTTTAAATAAATAAGGGATTGTTGTGCTTTTTCATCCTGTTTCTAGCCATCCTGGTGTCATGGCTCTTGGGGTGGCAATGCGACCATGTAACTCGCGAAACTTCACGAGTGTGTAGATGAAATCAAAACAAAGTTTGAAGATGTGCGTGGTCCGAGCCACGAGTGATGAGTACTGACGTGTGTAGCGATGGCTGGTGTTGGAACTGCGGACAATATGGTCAGTGTGTTCTCACACACATTAAAAGTTTGATATCAGGAAAACGCTTTCCACCAACTTTGACTGTGTTTGAGCACGAAGCATCAATGACGCAAACACAGAGTCCGCCTTCAGCTCCGTCAGCTCGGCTTGTGGCGGTGACAGGTCTCTGTAAAGACGTAGCTTGTTTGGTCCTATTTTGTCCTTTTTATTTCCCTGCAACTGGACATCAGCAGGAGCAGCCTTAAGTTCAAAATGGATTAGCGTGGCTCTGATCCAAACTCCCCTTCCCCTCCTGCCTGGGGCGCAAGCGGCTGGTCAGGATGGGGTCAAAAAAAGATGCTGTGGGCAGCAATCGTTCCAAAGTCTGTTACTCTTAATCCAAAATCCATGCTTCCATTTCCGATGCCGATGAATTCTGTTGTACAAGTTTAAGCGAAAAAGCAGAAAACATTTGAAGGGGCTACTGTCTGCTGCAGCAGGGTCATGAGCATGGATTTAGATTATTTTTTTAACTATGTAATCATCATTATCATCATTTGAATGTAGGTGTTTCTTCTTCTGTCTGGATACAAATTATGTAGTCATGTTGTAAGGTACGGTCTGATGATGATGGTAATCCAGTCAGCGAGGACATCTCGTCTGAAGGTCTCATCAAAAATGTATTAAGGTAATTTTCAGCTACTTTTCTCCTGTTTTTCTCCCTTCCAGTTCCCAGTTCACCTCATCTCTCCTCCTCATGTTCCAACAAAGGGGATATTGTGTAACCCACTACCGCTTGAAAATGAAAGAACAATAAGTCTTCAAATGAACACAATTCATTACAAAAATAAAAGCCGTCGCCACCAAATACTGTCACTTTAGAGCCATTTAAAAGCCAGACAAGTATTGGAGATATAAATCGATTTCGACTGTCATGTTGCATCTCACAGCTGTCGAGCCCTCAGTGATGTGAGACAGTCACACCGAGGAGAACGGCTGGATTTCCTGGTGACTCTCCAGTGCAGGATTTCCCCTCTGGTTTCCAGCGGCCCAACGTCTATGACCCTGTCACTACCGATTGCTTGTATTCGCAATTATGCCTTGTTTACTTCTGTCATTCCCTTCAGCTGCGGCAGGATGCTTATGTAACACAACATACGATGCATGATCATCAGCGCTGCTGTCTCCCCGAGAGAAATCAATTCGCCCCATCGGTTCTCGCCTTGCCCTTTCTGATAGCTCAATCCCTGTCTTTCTTCTCGGTCTCCCCTGCCTGTATGGGTGAACAGCGGGAGTCCCTTAATGGTTACTAACTGTTGCGGCTTCCACTCGCGGCACACACTAACACACAGCTTGGCCTGAGTTTGAAGCTTATTCCTTCTGAAACGTGGCACCCAGAGACAAAATGCACTCAAGCAACTGTACAGTGCTTTTGGGGTTTAAACCACTCAAACAGTTTTACAACCGCAAATGCAAGTATTTTGAAAGTGCGTCTGTTTTTGTTTTTTTTTCCTTTGAGTGCAGTCTTTTGTGTGAAACATGCCAAAAATGTTTCAAAAGATCTGAAGGAGGCATTTACAGCTCAGTCGGAGAAAAGAGGACCTGTTAAAACTCATGTCAACCTGCCTTTGCTGTAAGTCTCAAATGGACGAGTGTGCTGTGCATATGACATGACCATGACTCCCATTCGGCGCTTCGCTGCACAAGGAGGGCGGGAAATCTATTAACCTTTAAGGCAGGAGAACCACCCAGCTAGCCGGGAGGGCAGTGAATGCATCTGTATGTAAAGGTTAAGGTAGATGTGGAGCAATGATGCACAGACATGGAGGAGGGAATTGGGTGGCGGTGGGATTTTTACAGCTCACCAAAGCGTTTGCATGTATTCTCACCAGGCATGTTTGAATGGAGGAGCTCGCCAAGGTTGTAACCTTTCCACTTACTTACCACACACTCTTCTCACTGTCAAAAGGTTGAAGTATGCAGATGATGCAGCGTGGAGCATATCTGACAGCAGCCATTTTTCCTCTACCGCCCACTCACGGTGGGAGGCTTGGATGATGTGAGGCTGTCATGTTCTTGGTTGTAAGTCTTTTAAACGCAAGGAATCTGACGGGTCGTGACTATTTTATCACTCCACGATTGAGCCGCAGCTAAAAAGATGATGGCTGGTGAAAATCTGGAAGACTTTTTTCAAAGTAAAATGACATATTTGAAAACCAATCAGCTAATGTTAGCAGTCAACCATTTCCTTCCTTCCTCCTATTGTAGCGATTAACACTATCAAACAGTAAAGTTAGATAAGAAGTGGTTGAATGTCAACGTTAGATAACATTCAGACAGAAGCTAACAGGTCAGAAAATGTGTAATTTTACCTTGAAATATTGCCTGATGTTCCTTTTCAGTTGCTGATCAATCAGGAAGTGGTAAAATATTAACATTTATATGACTAGAAACTGGAATACAGCAGTTTGATGTTTGAGCCTCCCGTCCTGAGTTGGAGTGAGATTCACACTTTGCTGATACGCTAAATAACTAGCGACATTTGACCATCAGTTGTCGTAATGAAGAAAATGTAGACTGTATTCACACAGCAGCCATTTTACTATTACATCACACTCAGGGTGGGAAGCTCAAAAAGTTGTACAAACAAAACTGAAATATCAAAAATCATTTCACTGCTTCCTGATTGATAAGAAACTGAAAATCTAGAGGGATATCGTGCTGCATTTTTAAGGATTTTCTTTTATTCACTGTGTTTTGTGGTGGAAGCCCCTTAAATAAAGACTTCCTCTGCTAGTGTCAGAAGAAGTTACTACATTTTAATGAAACTGGACTTCAGGCTTCGGGCGAAATGAGCAGTAGTGCTGCATGTCAACATCCCTGCTTCCACTCTCCCCAGCAGGATGATTAGGAAGGTGCAGAGATGACTTTCACACCACAGTCATCCTCCTATAAATGCCTCCCTCAGGGAAAAAGGATTCACTCTTCTCTTTCTGACATTTGAAATGATAATAATAACAATAATAACTTTGAAAATGCACTTCATTTCATGGACATAATTACTGAGTTTGACTTGGCACTTTCTTCTACTCTGGGAACACATGATGTTGGATATATATAGCTGGAATATAAGCGGCAAAACCAGCTAACTACTGCTTTTAGGATATGTTCTTTGTGTTTTATATTGTGTGGATTTCTAGCAAAATGTTGTGGATCTGGATTTTAGCTTTCACCCATTATGCAGTGCTCAATATTATTTTTCCACTAATTTGCAAAATATGCCCAGAATTTGAATGCAGCTTCAAAAAAAATCTATGAAGCAGCGTATTAGCAGAGTAAACGGAGCCCTCAGGACGAGCGCCAAGCTTTGAAACCAACTTTAGTCGTGGTCAAACAATGTAACTACATCACTTGACGCGCTCAGTTTGAAGACGGGACAAAGTAAGGAGGCGATTTACAGCAGCATGCAAATATGGCCTGTTTTTCAGTTTAGTATGAGAATGGTGCACAAGTATTTGCTTTTATTACACTAAAAGCTAAGAGAGCTTGTGAAACATAATGTCAGCCACTGGCATCTCAAAGCTGTACGACGAGGTATGATGGGCCTAGCTGGTTAGCATGCACGCCATGTTTCAGAGGTGGCTCTCCTGAAACAGACAGCTGGTTTACGGTAACAAAGCAACAACTCCTGCTGAGTGACAGGAGTAAAGCTATGTGCCATATGGAACACCACAAAACATATAATTTGGCTTTATGTTGGAGATTAATCACACACACACGATTGTTACATAGCTCAAACCCATGCTGTCAGAATGACAACGAGCAACGAATGACAGTGAAAACATAAAATGAAACCTGAAACATGTCAGCATGTCGCAGCCACGAAGACACAAACGTGGCATAGCAAAGCTTTTTCAATCAGGGATTGAGTAAAGAAAACTTTCTCAGAGCTTTCACACATGCAGCAAAGTCCACTATGACCTTGAGAGTTATAAACAGCAGACTTTTTTTTTTTTTTTCATCAAACCTGACGGTGCAGCGGGTCTCAGGCAGAGTCACATTGGACTGGATCAGAAAGGAGAAAAAGGACAGCCAAGAGGAGCCGCGAGCTACATGTTTGTGATAATCTGCCAGCGTGAGGAAGCCGAGTAACCTGTCGGCCTGATGAAATTCATCAGGGTCAAAATAACAAGCTGCTTAAAATGAAAACTGATGCCGAGACCTTTTTTTTTTAATGTGATTGAGTTGCCTCCTCCAGATGGCACAACTCCTGTGAGTCTGAGTAACGATCGTTCTTTTTAAATTCACGGAGGAAAACTGAAACTCTATCTTTAGCGTGCTTTACATCCCAGTCAGAGAATATTTCTATGCATATAGTTATCTCCAGGTCCAGCTGTGGAGGCCAGGAAGCAAAACCATCATTTTGAGTGGTTAATGATGAGAGTAAATGTCTTGATCCTCTTTGGATCCCTGCCCAAGGCCACATTAAAATATCTAATGAGATATTTAATGGATAGCTCTGCGTACCTGTCTGACTAAAGAGTCATGATCTTTCACACTTGCAGGCTGGGCTTCCAATCCTTCCACCTCGGAGGCAATTTCTTCCATTTTATGACATACTGTGTGTAGCAGTGTGTAAAACGGCTGCAGCTGATGGCGGAAAGGTAATCAGAAAGGCCATTTTGAATCCATCATTTTGTTAATACTACACAGAAACGCTCCGCAGGTTTTAGGCAAGGAGCACTTTGCTGAATTGAGGGAAATTCAAAGGCATTCAATTGGAGGCACAGAGTGACAGCTGCATTCAGACCCAGACAGAAGCGTCTGGAGGAAAAACACTTGAGCTTATGTTCAAGACAAATCCTTTTGCTTCCAATTTCAAGTCATTACACTTATTTATTTATTTATTTATTTATTTTACTTTAGTAGCAAGAAAACGTAAAAAAATCATAGAGGGAAATGAGTTCATAGGACGTAGAAAACAGATGTTCAAGTAAAAAGTTGTGATATATCAGAATGTGAAGCAATTTAGGTTCATAATCGCCTTTTTCCTCGATATTACGTGAACAATTTCTAATGTCACTAAAAAAATTCAACTCAGCTTGTGGACAGTTTTTTAGAAAAGAGCCCACAAGCGCCTCTCAAAGTAATTTGTAAAAAAAAAAGCAAACCAGACAATTTTATTAACTTATAGTAACTAACTTTCCATTTGCACTTCAAATTCTTTTGCATTTTTTTTGGTTACATGCCCGAAAAAAAAGTTCTGTTACAACTAATAGATTTGATCAATTTATAGCAAAAAAAAGTATGGTAGAAACCCTGGTGGTTGTAAGATGAAGCTTTGAGATTATTTTCTGCAAACTGAAAACTCCTTTCAGCTTTTTGTCGCATTTTAACTTGCGGGTTAGCCGACCGTGGCCACTAGTTAACTATAACAGAATCTGAGCTTGGCTGGGTTGGAGCGGGTCTGGTGTTGGTTGCCTTGTAGTGCTGGTTGATGGAGTGATTTGCAGATGGCAGGCTTGGATGGATAACAATCTGAACCAAATTTATTTCAGGAGGGATTTTTTTCCTGTTGACTGAACTTTTGCTCAGGTGCAGTATCCAGATGTGCCACTGTTCGCATTAACGAGCTGCTCTCAAAAGTATAATGCAACTCGTTAACGGTTACATGCTGTTCACAGTTAGAGGCCCGAGAGCTGGACTGACATGTGACAGCCTTACATCTGCATCAACTTTCTTTTTTCTTCTTTTTTTTTTTTTGCATCGTTATTTTGGTACATTTCATATTTTCTGCAATAGAGCACGACAGAAAGAAAAGTGTAACATGAAGTACTCTGTTGTGAAGAAGCACTTGTGTGTGTGTACTTCCTCTGATTCTTACCTAAACGGCCATGCATTCATATATTTTATTTCCTCTGTTTTCCCGAGATAACGAGTTAATTTCCTCTGTTTTCCCGAGATAACAGGATCATTTTTGCGAGATCTCGAGATAACGAAACCTTGTTTTCTCACTCGTTATCACGGAAAAACAAAGTTTCGTTATCTCGAGATTTCAAGATAATTATCCTGTTATCTCGGGAAAACAAGTGAAATTGATGAATTATCATGGGAAAACAAAGTTTAGTTATCTCGAGATTTCAAAATAATTATCCCGTTATCTCGGGAAAACAAATGAAATTGACTCGTTATCATATATTTTATTTCCTCTGTTTTCCCGAGATAACAGGATCATTTTCGCGAGATCTCGAGATAATGAAACTTTGTTTTCCCATGATAACGAGTTAATTTCATTTGTTTTCCCGAGATAATGGGATAATTATCTCGAGATCTCGAGATAACGAAACCTTGTTTTCTGACTCGTTATCATGGGAAAACAAAGTTTCGTAATCTCGAGATTTCGAGATAATTATCCCATTATCTCGGGAAAACAAATGAAATTGACTCATTATCACGGAAAATCAAAGTTTCGTTATCTCGAGATTTCGAGATAATTATCCCGTTATCTCGGGAAAACAAGTGAAATTGATGAATTATCTCGGGAAAACAAATGAAATTGACTCATTATCACGGAAAATCAAAGTTTCGTTATCTCGAGATTTCAAGATAATTATCCCGTTATCACGAAAAAACAAAGTTTCGTTATCTTGAGATTTCGAGATAATTATCCCGTTATCTCAGGAAAACAAGATAATTATCCTGTTATCTCGGGAAAACAAGTGAAATTGATGAATTATCATGGGAAAACAAAGTTTAGTTATCTCGAGATTTCAAAATAATTATCCCGTTATCTCGGGAAAACAAATGAAATTGACTCGTTATCATATATTTTATTTCCTCTGTTTTCCCGAGATAACAGGATCATTTTCGCGAGATCTCGAGATAATGAAACTTTGTTTTCCCATGATAACGAGTTAATTTCATTTGTTTTCCCGAGATAATGGGATAATTATCTCGAGATCTCGAGATAACGAAACCTTGTTTTCTGACTGGTTATCATGGGAAAACAAAGTTTCGTAATCTCGAGATTTCGAGATAATTATCCCGTTATCTCGGGAAAACAAATGAAATTGACTCGTTATCACGGAAAATCAAAGTTTCGTTATCTCGAGATTTCGAGATAATTATCCCGTTATCTCAGGAAAACAAATGAAATTGACTCGTTATCACGGGAAAACAAAGTTTCGTTATCTCGAGATTTCAAGATAATTATCCCGTTATCACGAAAAAACAAAGTTTCGTTATCTTGAGATTTCGAGATAATTATCCCGTTATCTCAGGAAAACAAATGAAATTGACTCGTTATCATGGAAAAACAAAGTTTCGTTATCTCGAGATTTCTAGATAATTACCCTGTTATCTCGGGAAAACAGAGGAAATAAAATGTATGAATGCATGGCCGTTTAGGGCTTCCATAGGTTCTCTCTCTCTCTCTCTCTCTCTCTCTCTGTCTCTCATATTTTGTGTATTTCTGAATGTGTTTCTCTGCATTTCCTGCTCTGTTACTTCTGTAGATTGAGTTTTAGGATCCAAAAAGTTAGATTCAAGTCACACTATTGGGTAAGTTGGACAGATTCGACTGCTCGATAGACACAAATTGGATTTTTTGATCAAACTGACGATAGAGGACACGGTGCTGCTTGGGTAAAGTTTCTCATCACACCTGCCAGGACAGGAGAGAGAGGCTATTTGTGGCTAAACTTGAGTTTTTCAAATGTCCTTCCAGAACAGCATCAAATCTGGACAGTTATCTGATCTGCATTCATCAAAAACTTGTTTCTTTGGCAGCATGGGTACATCACCTTTCTGTCCGTGCTATTTCTGCCTCTCACTTCTCAAACCTCTGCCCCCATAAAAAGCCTGAAATAAAGAAGAGCCTGACAATCCACATCGCCAGCTTTTACATCCCTGCCCCATCCATTCCCCCCAAAACCATTATCCCGAGTCTGATAATCTACTCCGATAAAAAGAGAGATAGACCGAGACCCGAGCGGTGTCTCTGTTAGCTGTGATTACACAACAGCGTTATCCCCATCTCCCTCTTTGGCCTTTTGTCCCAGGTGATGTGCTGATGAGCAGTTTCTCCCTATAGGCACGCTATCTCTGCAGCTCACCCCTGGAGAGGCTGCAGACAGCCAGATAGGATCATCGCCTGCCTGCAAGAGGTCCAAGCTGGAGGCAAGACTGGGTTTTAGTTTCATCCAGTGTGTCCTTTATTTGGTTGTTTCATAGACTGAAGTGTTGGTTTGAGGCAAGAATCAAAAACTGCTGTTGGTGTGGTGAGATGAATGACTAAATGTGTAATTACTAATCACCCAAAAATGAAAATGCAGTCATTATCTGCTCACAGTCCTGCTGATGGACAGCCAGGTGAAGTTTTGTCACATTTCTGGAGCTTCACAGCCAAACAGTGTCGCAGCGTTCTCCTTAAACACCCTGAAGTAAATCAGCACTTGTTTTAAAATGTCAACAAACAACCAGCAAAAATCTATATGGATCCATACAGCTCGCCAAGTCTCTGGAAGACCTGAGATCCCAAATTGATTCCAAAAGATGTAATTAACTCGCTCGATTCTCGCTAATGCTTTTAGCTTAGCAGATATAATGAAGATATGAGATAAGCTTTACAGGCGTTGGCTGTAAATATCGTGATTTAAATGTTGTTAAAATTAATTCTGAAGCAGATCTTTAGAGTTTTAGTGGCCTGAGTTTCAGTTTCGGGTGTATTTGTGTGTTGAGTTACATCACCTACGTTGCGTTGCTCATGTTTTGTCACCTTACGAAAGGTACCGAGACTGAACGTAACCATCATTTAATGATCTCTTCCAAAACCTAAGCAAGCATTTTTTGTGCCTGAACCTTTTTTTTGTTATCTTGTAATAAGATAGCTGAAATATTAACTGTAATCTTAATCATATTTAGATTGTATTTTCTTTATTTGCATTTATAGTTTGACAAACCTCTTCAGTTTATGAATTGATTAAACACTGGATAAGTCTTTAATCTCTCCTCTGCCGCACTCCAGACTCACATAAGAGCTGAGAAACAGATAATAAAGCCTCGAGCAGTCAACCTCACCTCAGTTTGTCACTGTCAGAAGACTTGCGGTGATTATCTGAGTGAAAAGATGTGTATCCTTCACAGCAGGTGCTGCTCAACAGGTGTTACATAACGTGGACGCGCTCTTATGTAACCGCCACTGTGCATCTCAGCTTCGCCTTGTATTAATAACCACCTGGCTGATGTTGTGCCTCGTTATCTTTCATAACACCGTGGAAAAAACAACAACTTTGAAAACGTCCTCGGAGGACGCTCATTCACAGTTGTGTTGTAAACGGGGGAGGCGTGGAGTCTAAGTATAATTCACGCAGCGTCCAGTCGGTGGAGACGGACAACGAAGTCGTTCAGTGCCGCCATCTTTTCCAGCGCGTGTTAGTTTGGTTTGTCGGCAGAGTTCTGTCAAACGTTCCTCTGGATTCTAATAAAGTTGTCGAGGCCTTGTGACTTTATCGGGGATTATGTGTTCCTGTCTCGTCTGCTCGCCTCTCAGGAGATTTGTCTCCAGCTATTTGGGGAGGAGGAAGCACGTGGTCGCGTGGAACAAATGAACAGAGTGATTGTCTTTGTTTTAGGGGATTATCTGAACAAGGAGCCGTGTTTGGCAAAAAATACATGTTCTTCTTCCACCCGGAGTTGCTTAAATTGGCCAGATTAGAGCGTGGATGTTTGACCAAGCAGATCAAATCGTGCATTTAATGATCGGGAACAACTGATGCATGTTGTTTTGGCTGATTTGAGGTTATCACACCGCTCATCCTTGCACGCCGTCGCCCCTCATTCTCCCGAGGATCACACTTGACACGCACTCTCCAAATCTCTGCAATATCCACGAGCGCCACCGAGACAGATTAACGCTGCGGTTTCGCTCTAAGTCGTGTTTAATTATAGCTCTACAAGAAGCGGGGAGAGTCTCTCCGGTTCATCCCGTTACCCATCGAACAATCCCGGTAACCATGACAACAGCTCAATCAAACATAGCGCCGCTGGATTGTGGATGTCTGCTGGAGTAATGTCTGGAGGAGGAAGGTGGTTTCCCCCCACATGGAGACGGGAGAAATAAACTCACGTGTCACTTTTACCAAGAAGATACGAGCCGGAGAGACCTGCAGAAAATGATAACGCACCTTTTCACATCAATCTATGAATTTATAATTGATGCAGCGCGGCGTTCGAATGTGGGCCTTGTTTTCTCCCGAGTGATATTTGGAGAGAGCAAAGGGTGAGAGAATAGCAGGAGGTGAGACATGAAAAAAAAAAAAAGAAAAAGAAAAAAATCAAATGCCATGAATTATATAGCAACATGTCTAATTCCCGTCCCCCTGGTAGGAGCGAGCGCGGTTATTGATTGGTTCGTCTGAAAGAGAATACATTAGATGCAAAGGCACACAGTCGCCTGGCTGTGGGAGGGAAAGAGCGAATACCTTCTATCGCCGGTTAATTTGTCCAGTTTTTCTGATGATACAAGCCAAAACACACAAAGTCTTTGTGTTCTTTTACCTCGTGAGGCTGCAGCGACCATGAGCCGCAGGTTTAAGTGCAAAACACTTGGGGGAAAAAAAAAAAAAAACGGTGGTAAACTTTGTCTAACCCCTCGCTGATGCAGTGGCTTTAATCAGAGAGATACAACTGCAGACAGCCGATGATTATAATGATTACAGAGGCCCGAGGTCAGCCTTGATATTTCATATTGAGTGTACAGTGAAAGAAAAGATTGGTACGGAGTGAAAAGCAGGACACGGCTGACAAATTTCCCTCTTGCTTTCAGCACGTCCACTCTACATTAAAAAAAGCACGACTACAGAAAATCTAATTATGTGCCAGTAAGACACAAACGTATCATCCTGGGTGCTGAGGAAGGTCTCAGACTAAATATTTTTTAAAAATCTAGCTTCCTTCCCCCCCGTGTAGCCGCTTGGTTGAGGAGGTCACGGTTCATTTGACGCAGGAGAGGCTCTGCACACGACTCCAAGCTCAGGTAATACATTAAAAACAGCACGGCAGCCGCTCCTGGACTAATGTGTTAATGTACTGCAAGGATCACCGTGACGTCTGCAGAATCTACATCTTGTTTATTGCTTCATTTATTTATCATTTCACAATATTTGTTATTATTCCACTCCTGGTTTGTCAGCCAGTCTCCTGTGGGGTTGCGATAGGTGGAATGCAGATGATGCTCTATATGTATGTAAGTATAATGTGTAATACGTAAATGTTTGACAACTGTGGAGTTAAAACTGTCTATTTTAACATTCATCACATTCATTGACATTCAGATGGATCTACATATCTTGAGGGAGTCCCCGGAGAGAAAAGCCTCGTTCACACACCCTGCAGCCTGAAAGAACGGATCTTTTAATTGACAAGGAGTCTGTTAAAGGAGCAGTCCGCCCAAAAGTGAGAAGTCAGTCATTATGTGCTCACCCTCATGTCAACGGGAAGTCAGGTGAAGTTTCGTTGTCCACAAAAACATTTCACAGCAAACCGGAGGTGCAGCGTTTTCTCCTAAACAACAGAAGTAGACGGAGCCTGGTTTTAGAAAAAGTAAAACAAATAAAATAAAGAAGAAATGAATGAAACGGCTCCACACAGCTCATCCATCTCAATCCAAAACTGCTTTGAAAAGCTTTAAACTGGGAAATAAATGTATATATCATATATATAAAGTGTGAGGATCCAGGAGACGACCGAGCAGGCCGAAGCGATGACAAGTGGCGTCCGACCCACATGACCTTCTCTCCACTGCAGTGACCTGGAAGAGGGCGGGATCACGCATGATAATTAGCAGTAAAACAGAGATACATCACATTTTTACAGAAATACAGATATAAGGAGATAGTGAAAAGAGAGGAGAGCCAATGATCCAGTATGACGATCCATATCTGTCAATATGTGAGGCAGCGGGAGAGGGAGATGGTCCCAGGGCATCCATCAAAAGGGAGCCTGAATGAAAAGAGAGGAGGAGGAAGAGGAGGAAGAAGAGGAAGCTAAAAAGAGTGGACAGTGAGAGAGCGACACAGCTTGACATGCCATTAACTCACACACCCACTTCTGATGGGATTTGCACTAACGCTTTTAACTTAGCAGCTACAGTGAAGATTTTCGTCTTGAAAAATCAGTGTGAATAACTTCGTCTCTGCCGACAGGATCTGAGTCACGCCAGCGGATGTTTTTGAAGAGACCTGCGGACGTTTCCAGCTGTTTTTGTGGTGTCAAAACTCTCCATCTGTGATCATGGCAACCAAAACTGGCTTTTATAAGGCAAACCGTGGTGCTTTTCTCACCCTAGCCAATCGGTTATTGTGCCTCATCTGAAGCGGAGCGGAAACACGGCGCTGCTGTGACAAGAAAGAAATAAAAAATTCAACCCAAGCTGCAACACAAAGACAACTGAACTTGAACCTGTGGTTTTGCAGAAACATACTGAGCTCACATCTATTGAGTTCGTAGGTAATGACTTTTATTTCATTATGTTTGCTGAGGAACATGAACGATCTGCAACATGGTGGGAAACCGACTCTCAGCAGGATGCAGGAGGCAGGTGCAGCACCTTCCTACTGTCCTTTTATCTTAAAATAGATACAAGCTGTGCTGCGCATACGTTTAATACAAAGTCAGGCCACCTGTTTGAATGCCACATTTTTTTCCCTAAGATTCACTGATTGGTTTTCCCACGCTGAGAGAATTAAATGCGGCGGCAGCGAGAAGAGAAAACTCATCAGAACATGAACAAAATATGTTGCTGTTAGAAGAGAGAAACAGTCTGTTCTTAGTTTCTCTGAACTCTCAGAGGTAGATGTTGTTTTTTTTACTCCCCTGCATGTGTCTGAATGCAGGACTTGTACTTGTCGTGAAGTATTGTCACAGCGTGGCACTTTTAATTAAGTAAAGGAGCTGAACACTTCCTCCACCGCCGCTCTGCACCTCCCAAAAGAGCTTTTATGAAACGTCCCTTTTTCCAGGACCTTTCCTCGTCCAGTAATGAGCATAATTGGAGCCATGCATCTAGCTGGCCCTGGTGGTCCAGGCTCCACTGTAATGTGAATTAATTGTGACTGTAGTGAGCAGCCTCTGGTTAAGATAATGACTTCACCTGAGGGGTCCTGAGTGGCAGCGAGGCAGAGGTAATTGTTCCGAACATCCCAGTGAGGCGCTCTCAGCGTGATCAGTCACCGCTTGCCCGAGTGTGTCCACGGCGAGATTGTGAGTGTGTGCACCAGTGTGAAACAGAGATGAAGAGACGGAGGGTTTGACTTATTATTTCATACTGAGGATTGTCACAGAATCAAGCACCGTAAAGCTTCAACATTACCTGCTGTAAACCTGGTGCAGCTTATTTATGGTGAACGATGCCATCGAACAACTGATAAGCTGTGAATGAGTGTGAGTTAGCAAAGAAGCTAATTTTTGAAGTATAGTAAAACATTTTTAGGGCATCATGGACGTTGTGTATGTGACTTAATTATTAGGCAAGCAGTTGTGATGTGTTGGTGCTAACACTTTAGCTTACGAGCAACAGTGAGGATTTGTGCTTATAAAGGACGCGTCTTCATCATTTTGGGAGCTCAGGGTTTCCCGAAAGACTTTGACGACATGTCCACAGAAGACAGTTAAAAGAGGTAAAATACTCGGAAAAAATATGTCTTTCTCATGTCGAAGCTGCACATTTACATGCTAAAAATGGGAGTTTGACTTTGAATCCATGTGGCACAAAGTGGAAGGACAGAACATGAGAGCCTCCATACAAACCTGCTGCGACGAACGACTGCAGGGATCCATGTGCAGCGTGGCTGTAAGCTGTGTGACCGCCATTATTTATTTAAAAACATAATGTGAAAATAGGCGCCACGTATATATTTTTCCATACGGGCATGTGGAGCTGATTGGACTGCTGCAGAGGGAGCACGGCGATGAAAGATGCCTGACCGCTGCGGATGCGAGTGCAGACCTGGCAGTTAACCTTTAAATGGCCTAATTAAACTGCAGAGCCATTAGGAAATCTGTGATTAAATCAGACCTGCTCCATGAGGGGAATGAAAGATGTCTTTTTAACAGGTTAACTGCCAACAAAGACTTTTTTTTTTTCTTGAACAGGAAGCCGCTAAATGTGTTGCGACCTCTTTTTGGCAACATCGATTGTTTGATCACTTTGACCTTCACCGCGTCAAACGCTTAAAAGAAGACGCTTTCAGTCGTCACGCTTTATTACAACGGGCCATGACGCACTGCAGGTGTTTGGTTAATAATCTGTACTTTTATATCAACAATGTCTCGGTAATGAAGTTAAGTCACTAGTAAGAGCAATATACCAGGCTCCCTTACAAGATGTGTGATTTTAAGAGTTGTTGCATCATGAGGAGAAACTTAACAAACTTTCTGAGACAGCCACTGCAACGTTTAATTCATCAGTGCCTTCTTATAAAATCGGCATTAAAAACAGCAAAACTGCATTAAGATGATTCTTGCCTTGGTAAGATTTAGTTTGTTTTTTCATGTGCGTTGCAGGTCCCAGCAGCTGTTTGAGCACACTGTTCCTGTTGATCATTTACACTAAATTTAATAAAACCTGTTGATGGTAAACATGAATTTTTACACATTCGGTAAGTTCTTGGGAGAACAAAGTGGGGAAAGCCACCAGACTCCCTTAAAAAAACACTAAATTTTGAGACTTTGGCGTTAGGAAAAACTGTGTAATGTTGGAGAAATGCTGCATACAACAAATTCTAAACTATTTAGGCCCTCTTGTTAATTCGGCAAATATTATACATGAATAGTTTTCTTTCCTTTGAGATCCGGTCACTTGAAAAACATTTAGTCACTGGCTCTCCCTCTCTGACAAACACACATTTGGCTTTTATCCTGTTTGTTTGTCTCTGCCCTAACATTAATTCTGGTTAGTAATTTGAGATACTCCTATAAAACTCACATTATAACTTGAACCCTTGCCACCACCAACTAATAACGTTCCTAACGTACCATTTTTATGTATCTGATCTCCTGGAGCTACCAGTGAATCATTTATTCAAGCACTGCATCGTGTCAACATCAGACAACTCTAAAATAAAACTAATTTAATGTCGACACTGGCGTCTTTGAGTGTACTTTCATCACTTTTTCAGCGCGAGGCCACTAAAAAAACTGAGTGCAGAACATCAAAGTGTCTCTTTTCCTCATGAGAGGTAAAAACTATATATTTTCATCTCCCAGTCAAAGCGCTATATTGATATTGAAAGTGGAGACGCCACTCTCTGGAGTATGTAAACATCACAAATTAGTCTCTGTCTCTGTTGCAGAGGCTTTTAAAATCTGCACTCCCAGCTCTTCTGTAGCTTCAAGTGTTGTGACAATAATCAAACACAAAACAGTCTTTTTCGGAGGGTGCCACGCGGGTCAGCCGGGGTGTCATTAAACTGTTAAGTGACAAATGGATCCAGCCTCACACATCTCGCCTGGAGAGACGAGCGCTGTGTGACCGAGTTGTTTCTTTGTGATTCTCTTTTCTACCAGTGTGCTTGACATTCACAGAGGACCAGCTCTCTTCTCCAGGCTGTGCTGATGCATCCAGTTTTCTGATGATGGTCTCGTTGTCTCCAAAATACTCAATTACCGCAGTAATCTCTGTGTTGTGCTGGCTGTGTTTTGTTTGAGGCAGCGGCACAGCGTGCTGGAAGCCACCCATGTTCCCGCTCATGAATGTTAATGATTTAATCATTTCTCACTGGCAGCCTCTCTTAATGTCAGCCAATGTAACACATCATGTTCTTAAAGCGTGTCTGTCGCCACCAGGCTCCTCAGCCGCCTGCTCGCACTGAAATATCACAACAACATAACACGGACGATGGTGAAACACATTTCTTTTTGAATCTGGAGTTAGTTTGTCGACGCCAGAGAACCTGCTGTTGTTAAAACACTGGAAGACAGACGGTGTTTCTTCCTATATTTTCTCTGCTTGATAACTTTGAAGAACTCTGCTCCTTATAATCTTCAGGTGCAAGTACAAGAAGCTGAACATTTTGTACCTCCTCTGTCAGAGATATGAACTCTTTGAGGCTGGCATCTCGGCGGCCTCTCCGGTGGCATTTACCGTGACATTTGACACTCAGACAGAGGTAAACACAAGTAAAGTTTCGAAAAAGAGATATAACCTTTCCTGCAACAGCTCGGCTCACAAAGTGTCTCCGCCGGCGGCATCACGCTGTGAAAATCTGTTAAAGACTCGCTCTGTGTTCGGTTGTGTTTAGCCTTGGGCTGGATATTGTAAGTGGAAGCACAATTCTCAAAGCTTAACAATCTCCCATTAAATGCTAATTCATGTGTTTAGTATTCCTCACTTTTTACAACAATACCCTTGTTAAATCTAGTGAATCTGGGGTTTAGTCAGTTGTCTGGATTGCCAGCAGGAAAGTGTGGAAATTGTGGTTATTTTCCAAAGCTGAGAGCAAAGTTTGAGATGTTTTAATCTTCTTCTTGATTACTGGGAGGCAATTTCTATTCCATGAGCTTTGCAAGCATAAAAACCATAAACAATTCTGCCAAAGGTTAAATAAGACAGAAGGTTACCGACCATATTACATTGGCACTTTGTGTAAGTTTGGTATGTGCGAACAGCGAATCACGTTAAATCAACCGGTGGCGAGAGCGAGAGAGCGAGACGAGTGAGTCACGGCAACGTTTCGTCAATCAGTCCAGCCACCTGGAAACACTGTCACACCTCCTTTTCTCCCGATGGACAAAAGTTACAATTCTTACGCCCACTTCATTACTTGAACGCAACATGTCATTAGTAGGCACTTTGCTGATGCGGCTGACAGTCTCAGACAAACATCTTGTGCGGTGCTCTCGAGGCATCTGGGTGATCTGGGATTAACGATGGAGGGTGAACTGATGAAGTGTGAACAAATCACCATCCTGAGAGGGAGCTGAAACAGATTCATCTTGGTTTCTTCTACCTAGTTTGTTACAAAAATGAGTCTGTATGAGTGATTCAAGAACTGATAGCAACGTTAGTAAGTATTTGCTGACTGCGACTGAGGATAATACGATTATTACAGGAATAATACAAGCAGCAGTGTGTCTCTATGATCCTCTTACTCCTTAACGACTAACTCCGAACTCATCAAATACTTTGGAATGAGACTCAAAAATCTACTTTTCTTACAAACAGGACCTTTAAGGTGAGTTTTGTTAACAAAGCCGGAGTCCAAAACCCAAAATGCAGGTAATAAAAAAAGCTGATAGCACAACCAGACTGAAGAAATCGAAAAAAAATAAGAATACAAAACTAAAAAAAAAACAGAAAACCACTGGAAAAAAACGTGAGGGGGGGACGACACAAATCACAGAAACCAGTTGGGAAAAAGACAAAGACAGGAAGTGAACAAGTAAAACGTGACACACGAGGCAACTCTTTCAACATAAAACATGACGTAACAATTTCATTTTAACATCAACTGGACAATCGATAATAAAAACAACTCCTGAATTAAAGCTTTTTTTTAACCAATCCTTTATGTAAGAGGGTTTTTGCTCCCAGGGTGTTCTTGTAGGTCCTAAAACAAGAATAAACCCACTTTTTTTCCACCAGCAGTTATATTATGATTCAAAGCCGACGTAATTGTAATTTCAATCAGTCCTGCGAACTCACGTCGCTAAAAGGCATATTAGGTGTTCCAAATGTTCTGCTTATTTCTTTGTGTTTGGGACTAAATAACAACGGGGCAGTTCAGACGGTGTGGGCAGTGATTACTTTTGTGTTACCACGCTGGCATTAACATAATCACAAACTAACCTTTAATCATCTGGCGTTCCCACCGTTCGGCTCTCCCAATTAGTAACCTATAACTGCCATTTAGAAGGCATTTTCGAGTGGAGTTGATATTCGAGCAGGACTTCCAACGTCCCAGCAGGCTCGGCCGCGGCACAAAAATGCTGTTTACGTCCCTTCACAATGCCAGTCTGGAGATACACAGAAGGACGCCTCTCAATTTATTTACTGTTGTCTATGCCAGACGCTTTTATTCGCGTCTCTCAAAATAAGAACATTTGGGAGTTGGAAATAAGCCGCCATGGGAGGTAAAGCATTCTGTGGACAAAGTGATGCACCAGTTGTGTTGAATACAAACAAGTGCGACAAAAGGTCGTCATTACACGGAGAGTGGAGTTATCCGCGACTGCAGAATGCCACAGCAGGCAAGCAGATGTTTCAATTATCGTGTCCTGAAGCCCATCGTCCTGTTAAACGATTATAATCCACACAGTCCAGACTGCCAAACTGCTGGCTGCACGCGGTTCATATCAATTGCATGATGTTAAATTGACTCTGCGTCGGCAATCCAGTTCGGTACAGCAGTCGATTATTTGGCCCTTCTGTTGGTTAGTGTCTGATTCAGGAGGTCTGCCAAACTGTTTTTACGGTTTTGGCCTCATGAGTTACAACAGCGCTGGGCACAAGCCTCAAAACTGTGACACACTGGAACATTTTATTTTGTGAGATGGTAATCAGTAATCAGAAACAAGCTAGAGTGGAAAAGTGGCACCTTTATGAGGATGTATTGCTCACTGTGAAAAAATGAAAGGGACCTTCTGACCCTGTTTGGTCCTGGGCACCAGTGAACCATCAGTGTCTATGCCATTAGCAGATTAGTCTATCAGCAAACATTGTTTTGGTGAAAGATTCCAGCCAAACATTCGATACTTCTAGTTTCTGCATTGTTATCGTTATCTGCTTTCCTCTGTTTTACATCGTTTTAAGTTGAATATCTTTGTTTTTAGGCTCTTGGTCACACAAAACAAGCTATTTCTGCAGAATGAATTTTACGTGTGATTCTTCAAAACCACAGATAAGTTAAAACTGCACATTTCTTTATGGGCCATTCCAACGGTCTGTCTTCCCTGTTCTGTTCTGGTGAGGTACTGGAGGAACCGTCGGCTTGAAACTCTTTCAATGCAGCTTTTCTCTCTTTTTCCCGACTTCCAGGTTCCCGTGGCTACATGTCATGAAGTGTATGGTGAATATCGGAAATACAGGCTGTAAGGACGGAGCTCCTGCAGAGGAGGCAACACCGCAGGAGCTCTGTGTTAATGTCGCGAGTTGTGACGGTGACAGAAAATCCTTGAACTCACTATGCGTTTTCTGCAGTTGCTGTGGTTGTGAATAAAACACATTCGATTGAAGTTCTCACAGAGACATTCAAGTATGAACCATTTTTCTCTGTTGGTGGCTCATCGATGACATTTTACTTCTCCCTCAAAAAGAAGCCAAGAATGATTACATTCAGCAATATTTAGCCCATTTATTAATGCTATTAAAGTTACAACAGACCTTACTATATCCACCAAGGAGGTTATGTGTTTGCCCGTATCCATTGGTTGGTTTGTTAGTTGATTTGTTGGTTGGTTGGTTGGTTATTGGTTGGATTGTCAGCAGGATTACAGAAAAACTGTTACAGATATCTACTAAACTTAGATGGAGGATTGGTCTCAGCCCAGAATTGACCAAATTATCCCATCAAGGGACAGATCCCGGAATCGTTTTCATCCCTGTTTCCATAAAGTTCAAGTAACCCAAATTCTACGACAGTCCTGCAGTGGCTGAAGCCGGTGAGCTAACAGTAGAGTTTGTGATTTGTCAAGCACGCGTCGCCATGGTTATATGATGCAAGAAATTAAAAGAAATGGCCATACTTATACTTCACTATGAAATATGAAGAGAACAAGCTGTGAGTAATTACACAGTGTCTCAAAGGGCAATAATAATTGTGTGAAAAACATTAAATTAAATTGATTTTAAGAGCGATGAATTATGACTCTCCTTTTCAGACGGAATAATTAGTCGTTCAGATGTGTTACAGCGGCCTCCGCCATGTAGTTACACCACCTCTGCAGCCTGCTGATAAGACTTTGTCAAATAATTCACATTTAGTGTTTGGGTGGTATATCATCTGTAGGCTCATGGCGTGATAATCGTCAGGTCAAGCGAGGGTGAGTGTGAAATTATACTGGGAAAACTGGGAGACGAAATCAAAGATACTCAATTCTGACACTTTATACAGAATATACAGAACAAAACCGTTGGAGTTCATGTTCATCTCCTGCAATTAGTAAGTCAGGTGAATTGGAAAAGATGATCTGATATGAAAAGACATAAATTACACCTTTTTGAAGCTGAAATCATCAACATATCATCACCAGAGCTTGTGCATCCACTTAAAACAGGATGCATGCTAACGCTTTTAGCTTAGCAGAATGCCAACAATAGTCACTTTGTCTTTTCAAATCTATTTTGAACTTTGATTCACCATTTTATTTTTTTTTTTTCTGTTGTTTTGTTACATATTACACAACTCCCCGTCCACTTCAGTTGTTAAGGAGAACGCTGCATCGCTGTTTTGCTGCAAAGCTCCAAACATTTTTTGCAAGATGATGAAACTTCACCTGGCTTTTCATGGAGAAGACAATGAGTGAATTTTCCTTTTTGGGCTGAAATGTTCCTTTAAGTGTATGTACTAACTGCACAAATCTACAAAAATATATTATTTCTTAAGCATTAACAGCTGTAATCATGTGGCTCTACTTCGAGTACTGAGAGGACAATGACAAATGGGTCTCTTAAAGAGACTGTAAAGGTTTCCAGAATAGAAAAAAATAAACGCAGTCCATCTATTCTCCCTCTTGCATCACTTGCTACACTCCTCGGGGTCACATGGGACAAAGACTGGCTGGGGGATGGGAGGACTGGAGCATGTGTTGGGAGGAAAGGCGGGGACAAACTACTCATTACTAGAAAAAGTAATCCCGTTACTGCCACCAACTGTCAGGACCATCTAGCAAACTGGTGCGCACTGCTATTGGACGTGTGGAGGGCTGGGCTCCAGCGCCCCGCCGCCCCGCCGCCTGTTATTCCACCGCAGCGAGCGCGCACGGCCAGTCGTCCCTCGGTGCGCACTGGATATGGATCAGGACGCAGCGCGCCTCCCTGCTGCTGTCTCCCGCCGCTGCGGCGCATAGAACAGAGGTGTCCAGATGAACCGCCGCCCTCCTGGCTCCTCCGGCGTGCAATGGCTTAACAGGAGAGACATGAGTGTCCGGACGGAGGACAGCATCACCTTGTGCCAAAGGGCTCTCCAGATCGTTACGGAACTTTGTCTCACGGGGCACGTTGACCGGGAGAAATGCTCGGATATATTCCCGCTGGAGAGCAACATACCAGGTAAAGGACACGCAGGTAAATGGAACAAAGTCATTTTTATTTTTTTACTCAAATTCATGGATTTGAATGGTTCCCGTGAAAGAAATGCATGTAGTAGGAGAAAGTAAACATCAGCTCTCACTTGTTCAAACTTATCGTATCGCGTTGAACAGTTGTGGAAGTGTTTCTCTACCTGTTACGCATCTTTGCTGCAGCAGAGCAGACTGATGAAATAGCAACAGGTGGGAAATAGACTGAGCTGAAGTGATTATCCTGCATCTCTCTCTGTCTGTTTTTCCCCCATTCTGCACGTTGAAAAGCTGCATTTATAGGAATTCATGGCATTTAGATATTGATTAGAAGGGAAATGTCAGGAGCAGATGTTGATGCCGAGGAGCTTTTATGACTTTATATTGTCCTGCTTTTATCAAACAGGTGCCCCTTCTTTCTTACAGCTTGCTTTCTCTCCCTTTCTCTCCCTCTCCTTTGCATGTTTGTCTGTCATATTTCGTCCCTCGCTTGCTTCTTTATGTGTCCCTGTCCTCCTCTATGGGTGACATGTAGACATCTCTATTAGTCTCCTTGCTGTGGTCGTGGGTTTCTGTGGCCTCGCCCTGTTGGTAGTCTCTCTCTTTGTCTTTTGGAAGCTGTGCTGGCCCATTTGGAGGAGCAAGGCTCTGCCAACCCATGTCGAAAATGGCCTCCACGTGGGATTCCCCGACATGCCTCCGACTGCATCGCCGCCGGTCACCGAGTGCAAAGTGGCTGAGGTGGAGAAGAAGTACCCGCTGGAGATGAAGGTGAACGGGCGGAGCACTGTGAAGCTCCTGGAGGCGGCCATGAAGATCAGCCAGACGTCTCCGGACATCCCCGCCGAGGTGCAGACCGCCCTGAGGGAGAAGCTCAGCCAGCAGGCTAAGATCCAGAGGCAGACCACCGAGCCAACCTCCTCCTCCAGGTACCTCACATGAACCCGCTGCAGTCACATCCCCTCCCTCCTCTGAAGACAAAATAGTGGTGACAGGCTTATTTCCCCCCCCCCCCCCCCACACATGCTTACAATGAGGGCACAATGGCAGCATTTCTGAACCCACAGACACACAAACCAAAGCCTACAGGTCCTGATAGTTCGTGACAGAGGGGCCACTGCCCTTGAGGTGGTCTGGCACGTGTCAGGGACTGGCTGGTGACCTTGAAACGCCGTTGCACATGTTGCATTGTGCCTTTCCTGACCAGAAAAAAGCCCCCCTGCTCCCCCCAACCTCCTGTAGGATCGTCGGTATACGTCTCCACGCTTCAGTTCCAACCCTGTAATCGCTTGTACGTGTGATTCAAGCTGCTATGGTAACGGCGGGAAGCAACCCCAGTAATTAAACAACCAGCTCTTGGTCCTCTTTGTTTCCCAGCACTGTGTTTTAACTACGCTGTCCATAATTAGCAGTGCTGTGGGGTGGAAGCTGTCATGGTGGAAGGTTGGGATTGTGGTGGGACGCACCAGGCAGCTGCGCTCACTTTCTCACAGGAAGGGTTAGTGACAGTAGCTTTGGTTTGTCGCTAGGTTCGTTAATTAAATTATACGGAGACTGAGGTATTCATAAATTATACACCCACCAGAGAGGCCGAAAGGTCGGAGTAAAGATTACAACGCCTACTGTCTCGTTCCTTCCACCTCCTCCTCTGACAGGGACTCCTGATGTGGATGGATTATTTCTCCTTAGAATTACAATAAAATGTCAATAACACCTACAGCGTGCAAAAAACTCCCAGCTCAAGACCGAATACTGCTTCAGAGCCAGTGTTAGTGGCTTAATGGAGCGATTTGAAAGATAAAACCAGAATTTTTGTCTGAAATGTTTAAAAGAAATGTTAAAAGATGAGTATTGAAGTTAGTGTGCTAACCAGCTAACCCCAGCCTGTGCTGTCTCATACTGACAATGGGGTAGTAAATATACATTAAAATATCAGGATTTGAAACTTAGATTTTCCTTAGTAAACAGAAAAAATAACTGTTTCGCCCTTTCAACAAACTAAGACAAGCTGCCTCGTTAACACATTGTAAAACACCTCATTCGAACGAGACATTAACTCATAAAAACAGTCTTGATCTGTCTTTCCACATCGCCTCAGGTTTGATTGATAAAATCCTCAATTTTCACTGAGCAAGATGTGAAAATGTGGAAATCTGACTCTGTCACTCCTCTCTCGTCCTCACTTACTGGACCTTGTCATCCCAGAGGTCAGAGTCGTGGTCAGAGATGCTGTAAATCGCCTCCATACTGTTGTTGAACTGACCTCAGTCCATCTCGGTTGCTGTGTTCAGTCCCGGTTCAGTATCCATAGTGATCCGAGGTCCCAGTCCAGACAAAACTAGGGGCGCTGGCTCCATGGCTAAATGAGTCATGTGCTAATTAGCTAGATGGATAGCTAGCAGTTGTTGGTTACTCTGGTGATATTCTGCCTCAGTCTACAAAATTAAACCTTTTACAGCTCTGTTGCTTATTTTTCATCTTAAAGCAACATTGTTACTTTTTTTTTTTTAAACCTTATCTTATCTTATCAACATCATCTTGATGGTACAGTGTTGAGTGATGAGTTTTGTAGTCAGCACCTACATTATGACTGACATATTGTTAAAGACATGGGATTTGCCCACAAAATGTCAATTTTTGTAACGTTGCTTCAAGGTACAACAACAAAGAGAAGATAGATATCATCTTGACATTTTCAACTAGGTTCTGTATCTTCAGAGTCAATTATTAGACAGTACTGACTGGTTGTAAGAGATGATGGCTTTTCTAACTTAGTTTTTCTTTGAGCTGTATTTACCAGCAGACCAATTATGCCAGTGTTTGGGCTGCAACTAATGATTGTCCGTTTATTGTTTGTACTGCAAAATGACAGAAAGTGACATCTTCAAACTGCTTTGGTTGCAGTCCAAAACCCCCAAATATTTAGTTTACTATGATATATTACAAGGAAACCCATTATGGGTAACTACTTAATCATTTTTTATCAGCTTGTGTCAGCTTTAATTTATGGACGGCAAAGAAATGTTGGCCCTCCTTGACAGTAAACAGTCAGCACATGATATTAATCACGACTGGTGATTCTTCACCAATTATTTTGAGGGCAAGATTTAGTTTCTTATCCGTCTAAATGAGACAAACTACTTTGCACAAGTATAATGAGCTCTTAATCTTATCATTGAGTCATTTTTCATTTTTAAACATTGTGATTAGGTATCCACAGAAGCCCCGACGGCAAGTGAGGATTCTTTTTTATTTTTTTTTTATTCTGAGTCTCGTCTAAAATTGTTTTCTCTCCTGTGTTATGACTTGAGAACTGGTGGCTAAAAAAGGTTTCAGATTTTTTTAATTTCGTTTATCTGTGAAAGCTATTAGAGAAAAAAGCTTTGGCAAGAGAAAAAACATGTTGTTAATTAGAAAAATGATACTGCTACAAAAAAAACAAAAAAAAACACAGTAGAGAAAGCAATTTAGATCAAATCATCATCGTTGATCAATCACGTTGCCCCTCAGGTTCTCTGTAGGTAGCACCAGTTTTTGGACAACAACAAAAAAACAAAACTTTCTGAATTTCAGTGAAGTCGCCTTGCCTCCAACTTCTCTGTTCAAGCTCATGAGGACATTATTGATCAGTGAAAGCAATAAAATCATGGTTATGTCTCAGGTGTTAGTGGTGGATTTAGTGTAATCCCCGGTGGATTGAGTGGATGTTGTGGTTTAAAGAGTCTTAAAAGTGAATAATACAACTTCACACAGGGTGCAAAGACAAACAGTTGTTATCTTCTGTGATTTGTGGTCCGTCCCTGCTCCCAGACAACGCGCAGCCTTCCGTGTGTTACAACACTTGAGTGTAGCATTTATTAATTTTCAGCCGTGCATCCTGTGCCATATCATCTGTGCCACAGCTGTCAGATCGCTGTGATTGTCTGGCTGTCAGAAAGAAGGGCTTGTTGCTAGGTGACAAGATTGGGGAGTCAAACACCGCAGGCTTTTTTTTTTTCCCTCTTCTTCTTTTTTTTCCTTTCTTTCCCGCAAGATATCAACTTCACAGAAATTTGCAGCGTACAGGTGATTCCTCCGGCATTCGGTGCTTAAATGTGAACGCTGGAGATGGGTTGTCATTTTTCTCAAATCACAGTCGATGGAGACAAAGTGGAGGAAGTGGTTCAGTTTTACCCCCCATGCACCTTTTGATTTGATTGTCTGGTACTGGTAAATTCAGCTGTGTTGTGAATTTTTCCTTGGGTTGTCTACAAAACCTTTAGGCACCTTTACCTGCTTCTCAAGGACAACATGTGTATCATATGATTAGCCAGGTTAATGTAAGAAGTTTCACCCCCACTAGGGGTCACCAAACCTTCTTGGGGGATGGTGAGGCCTCCTTGACATTACGGGTGGATGAAAACTTTATTAAAAAGAAATCACAGGGAATAATCTGCTCAGAATATATCCCGATGGTGTTACAGCACACTTAATCTGTTGTCCTGTGCTGCTATTGTTACGGTTGGACTACAATCTGACATATCCCTTAAAATAAGTCACTTAAACAGGGGTCATCAGTTCACTCAACAATAGAAAGGGCTCAGGTTGGACGGAGGTCGGGAACAAGTGGTTTTACTCACCGAAATGCATCAAGCACACTGAAGGATATCCCTCGGAGTCATTACTGTTGAGCCTTGAAGCCACCTGAGGCCTCGGACATACCAGGTGTTTGTTCAGTGAATATTTCTGTGTCTGTTCTAGATTTTTGTGCTTCTATCCCTGAAGACTTTGAGCTATACTAACAGACTGTAATATGTCAAAACACGTTCCGTGAGCGTCACGTTATTATGCATCATGCTTCGTAGTTGCACCTCTCTCCTGACAAACCGTTAACGCCCATCATAACAGAGCCACTCATGCATAACTGTGACGCTCGAGACATTTACCCGATGCCCTTTACCCTTTTCAACAGGCACAATTCATTCCGGCGCCACCTGCCTCGCCAGATGAATGTCACCAGCTTTGACTTCACCATGGACACGGTGCCGCTGCGACAGTCGTCGACAGCGAGCATCGGAAGGATAAAACCCGAACTCTACAAGCAGAAATCTGTGGACTCGGAGGACGAGGCCAAAGGGCCCGTGGAGACCTGCGGAAAGCTCAGCTTCTCGCTGCGATACGACTACGAGGAGCAGGCGTTGGTGGTGAGAATCCTCAAGGCCTTGGACCTGCCCGCCAAAGACTTCACGGGCACCTCCGACCCGTACGTGAAGATCTACCTGCTGCCGGAGAGGAAGAAGAAGTTCCAGACGCGCGTCCACCGCAAGAACCTGAACCCCATGTTTGACGAGACCTTCTGTTTCCCCGTGGTGTACGACGAGCTGTGCAACCGCAAGCTGCACTTCAGCGTCTACGACTTCGACCGCTTCACCAGCCATGATATGATTGGCGAGGTGGTGGTGGACAACCTCTTTGAACTCTCCGACCTCTCCAGAGAGGCGGTCGTGTGGAAGGACATTCACGCGGCGACTACGGTGAGTTGCCGTTCGCACTTACACGCCGTCCAAGTCCTCACACCGATGCCACGTAAGCGCCAGAACGAAAAAAGACACTTTTTTTTTTTTTAGAAAGGTCTAAACATGAAGCATTGCACTGATTCACTCCTGAGAGCCTCGATTCATCAATGACGTTCCACAAAAGCGGCAGCATCTCCCAAACACTGCATAATTCTTCGGGGAAATGCACTTCATCAGCCAGACGCCCACGCACATTTTCCACAAACTGCTCGGTATTCTTCACTAATTATAGCAACAGAATGAAATTATCTAAACACAATATGATACATGAACCGAGCTGTGATACGTTTAAACTTTATAAAGTATTTATACGAGCAGCGTGTTCAGTAATCAGTAGATCGTGTCTCCTCACATGAACTCGTTCTCAAGAAAGATGTGGTCATTTAGCCCACAATGCATTTCACTCCTACACGAATGCTGATCATGGTTTACTCAGTATACAGTAGCCCTCCGTGGGCTTTATTGAAAGCAACAGAAAGAGCCGCATGTTCAGTTTCACGTACAGAACGACTGGAGGTGATTCTTTATGTCTCTGAAGGTGCTCTTTGGTAGGAAACACATTAGTTATGAAAAGAAATAAATTCCAAGGTGCTTCTCTGGCAAAAAGGTTGAAAAGCTAATAATAGATTTTAAACATTGTTGTTGTCAATGTCTTTGACAAGAGTTTCAGTGTGAAATAGTCGTCTACAAAAGGCTCTTTAACCTTTTTACCAGAAGAGTGCCGAGGATGGAGCGAGGTAATACAGGGCGAGGCCACTCTCTGGTATGCTTTTAATACTGTTCTGTAACAGTACATACAAGATGAAGAGGCTAAGACAGGCTCACAAGATAGAGGTTAGGCCTGTGACATGTATAAAGATGGACGCTGTAACAGCTCCCCAAGATTGAAGCCTGAACATCTCTACAGCTCCCCTGTGGCTGACTGCAGCAGAGGCTGTAAACCGCTCCTTCCTTATTTGTTAAAAGCAAGTGGAGACTCATCGTCCATCATTATGTGCTGTATGTCACGATGGATATTCATTTTTCCACCCATCCCGGGGCTAATAAGGCTATTGTATATTGTAAATTGTAGATATTACTTATTGCAGATCCATTGCCAAAACTCTTTAGAGGATTTTACATCATTACATTAGAGAGTCATGAACATTTCCGTCATCTATGTGAATGTGCAGCCATGAGAAATAGAGAAAGGTACTTACAAAATTAGCCACAACAGTCTGCTGCTTTCACATGACGTGAGCTAATCCACAATATAAAGAATGTAAATTATGCTGACATGGTTGATGGATAAGATTTAAGTTGTTATACCTCCTGTAACTCCTCTGCCAATACTTCTGGATTTATATTGGTTGGGTTTTTCATTCTTTAAGTGTGTGTGAGCATTTCGAACATTTGTGGGCAGAGGTGGCTATTTCCACTGCCATTTCCAGCGTCATTGAAGTATCACAACAGCCAGCCACGCCATGCTAATACATCGTTAAGCACCACTTAACAAAATCCAATCTCCTCAATTTCCTCACCTGTGTGTTTCTTTGTCGTGGCATTTTTTGCTGCACACAAAGCGGTGAGAGCATTTTAAAAACGGACACAATGTCTCCCCCTCTTTCACCTCCAGGAGAGCATCGACCTGGGAGAGATCATGTACTCGTTGTGCTACCTCCCCACAGCAGGGAGAATGACCCTAACAGTCATCAAATGCAGAAACCTCAAAGCCATGGACATCACAGGCTCCTCAGGTAACCCGACAGCAAATAAGATGTGCCTCACATCAAAAGCACATGCTGAGCCATAAATCAAACTTAGCTGAAACGAGACAGCGGGAGGCCACTTAGAATGGAAATGGGGACCGAGAGAAGCCGGGGTGGGGGACAAATTATTGAAGTCAAAAAAGGACATTTTTAGTATTTCATAAAACTTTTGCACACCTGTTAATGGCGGCTCTTCCCTTCGTGTTAGTTTCTGTTGAGAACATCCTATCAAACTGTAATTTCCTACCTATAAACAACTGAACATATTATTAAATGTCAGCTGTCGTGTCTCCCAGACCCTTATGTGAAGGTTTACCTGATATGTGATGGACGGAGGTTAAAGAAGCGAAAAACAACCACCAAGAAAAGCACACTCAACCCGTCGTACAACGAGGCCATCATCTTCGACATTCCCCCGGAGAACGTGGAACAAGTCAGTCTGTCCATCATGGTGATGGATTACGATCGGTGAGTGAAGCAGTCAGTAAGAACTGTACATGCAGTATGTGCTGAACTACAGCACCAGTCCTAAATCTTTCAGAAGGTTTGTAATTGTGTTCAGATCGGTGAAATGATCATTTTCTTGCTCAGCGTGGTCTTGATTTTTATGTTGGCTCGCGGACTGCTTCATTGTGTGCATCCGAATGTGTGTTAACGTGTGTTTCACGACCAACAGGGTCGGACACAATGAGGTGATCGGCGTGTGTCACACCGGGCCGGATGCTGAGGGTCTTGGACGAGATCACTGGAACGAAATGTTGGCTTACCCACGGAAGCCCATCACACACTGGCACGCTCTGGGAGAGGTACAGTCTCATGTTTACAGAGCTTTGCAGAAGCTCCTGAATGTCACATTGATCCCAGCTCCGTCCCGTTGAGGCTTTAGTTAATTAGTTTCCTTTATGTGTTTAATATTGTTGGGTTTTTTTAACCTTTGGATTTCTTTTTAAAAACCTAAATCAGCAGCGTAGCTGTTTTTGTTATGAATCTCAGAAAACACTTGAGAATGAAATCTGATGGAAAACTTAACAAAAAAGGCAAAAATTGAGGTTGAATGTCACCATTTATTTTCAAAAATATATATTTTAAAATATTTCATCAGCAGTTGTTTTTCTCATGACTTACTTTTACTGAACATATTCATATATATTCATATAAGTTTTGGATACATGAAGACATACAAATCCAGATGAAAATGGGTTTAGTCCCATCTAGTCTTTCTAAAAAAGTCGAGGAACTTTTCTGTGACAATTACCAAAAAAACAAAACAAAACAAAACAAAACTACAACAACAAAATTGCTTGAAGGGACATTTTGAGATTTTGGCTGTTTTGCCAAGAGTCATCTGAGAATATAGATATTAGTTTAATCGCTTTAGGTTCAATACAGATATTGCAGATGAGCTTTGAAGGGAAAACAGGCAGCTTTGGTTTCTCAAAGGTGCTGCAGTACCGTTTCAGGTACATGTAATTTAAATCAAAAAGAGATATACAGAGAAGTGGGTTAATACGTAGCAGAACAAGGTGCCTAAACTCAGCATCTCAGATGTCATGTCTTCATAGAGAAGTTGCCAGCTTTGCCAACTGACTCTTGGATTCTTTGGTATAGTTGGTTAGTTAAAGGGTAGCTCCACCAGTTTTACACATTAAAGTGTGTTTACAGGTCTTGGGGCGTTCTACTGCACATGTGAAAATAGCATAATAAAGCCTTTTGTAGCTACAGAAGAAGCATGCTTGTAATCTGATAAATTGCCCCCAGTGATGTCACTCGGTAGCTAAATTGCATTGTGGGTAATATAGGCAGCAGTCCACTAGCATTGCGGACACAGTTTGAAAACAAACGATCAAAGCAGAACCAGAAATATTGCATTCTTCTTCCTTCAAAACCTGACGCCTACATTACCCACAATGCAATTTAGCCACTGAGTTACATCACTGGAGAGAAGCTTCCTCTGGAGCCACAAAAGGACTTTAAGCTCCCCAACACCTGTGAACACACTTTTACTGTGCAAAATTGGTGGAGTTACCCTTTAATAACGTAACGTGTAAATACTGAGAGGCACAATGCAATTTCATATTTTACATGTTATCAATGTTTCTTCCTCTTTTCCTCTACTCTTCATCTGACGAATAGGAAAAAACAGGTGATTACTCATTTTTTAGTGGTAAAACTACTTCATGTGCTTTGTTTACAACTGTCATCATAGGCAAAACCCCATGTCCTCTGCAGCTAAACACTGTGCTGTAATAAGGAGAGGGGAAGACAGTCAACTTGGATTATATATCTCCTCTTGGGGAAAATTGCTGCTGTGCAAAATGTAGCATTCAATGGTAACACTATCAGAAACATGCTCGAAAACATTACAATCACACAGCAGGTTCAGAAAATCCGACAGCTATTACGGGGCAATTTATAGACTGACATCTGCTCAGAAAAGTACAAAAGGGTTTTGTGTTTGGTTTGAAATGGAAGCTACGCGTCTTCATGAGAGTGTCTGAAACATACGGAGCATGCATAAACAGAAGAGGATCCTGTCGCTAACAATGTTTTGGTAGTTTTTGTGAGTGTGTGAAGGTGGATGCAGCTTTATCTCTTTCTCTCCATCTGTGCAACATGCTGGAATTCATTGTAACTGCCTTGAATCCAAGCTGACGACAGGAGCACAGACTCAGGCCCACAAAGGGGGGGCGGCTGGGATTCATACCGAAAGATAGATTTTGTTGGCAGTGTGTTTAAAGGATTGAGTCATTGTCTGCATTTCCTCATGCTGGTGGAAAACTGGGTGAAAAATTTCTGAGGCTTCACAGCCAAACAGCACTGAGACATTCTCCGAAACAACTGGAGTAGATGGAGACTTCAGAAATTGAAATTGAAAACTGACTAAAAAAGACTGTCGAGCTTGTGCACCACCGTCAGACGGGATGAGCACTGAGGGGCCGTCCACATGGAAACGCTTTTGTGTGTAAACGCACGTGTTTTGAATCGTTTGACCTTTTAACCCCACGCCGTCTCAACAACAACAGCAACAACAATGGCGGACAACATGCCTATTAGGGTTACTAGGACAAAATGTTGACTACGCTGAGCAAAAAAGGATTATGGACAAACAACTAGCCATTTTCATCTTCTTCTTGTTGTCTTCGGTTTCTCCTTCTACTGTTTGTTTACAGCGCCCAAGCTTCATGCGCAAGCTCCATCTCTTCTCCGTTTTTGGTGAATTTCAAGCGCCACCTATAGGCCTGAAATCTGAACTACAGCATGTCGAGTTTTTTACAAAGTTCCGTTTGGATGCAGATATTCTTGAAACGATTTTAAGGAAGACGGGGGAAAAGAGCTTGTTTTGGTACATGTGGCTTAGAGACTAAAGTAAAGATACGATTCTGCCGGGCGAGCTGTCAGGAGCCATGTGTGCTTTATTCTCCCCATCTACTTCCAGTCATTTAGGAAAATGGTGTCTTGCCGTGAAGCTCCAGAAATGTTTTGTGGACTAGAAAACTTCACCCCACATTCCTTGAATTATTCATTTACAGGCGAAGCATTCCTTTAAGACCGCGCACAAAATGTAAGACCTCGTCATGGCATACAAATCACACGCAGTTACAGAGTTAAATTCGTCTTTTATGCTGTGAAAACATAACAACCCAACTGACCCGACTCTCCTGTCAACTGAGGACAAATTATCACTGTAACAGTTTAATAAAAAATTCTATATTTCTTGCCACATCCCCTGTGTGATGATCTGGCTCTGCTGCACTAATGCAACTCTTTTGCCTATGATCACAGTACATCCTGAGGATTAGACTAATAACCTGCTCTGATACCACAAAAGGACGGCAAAGCCTCTATAACGTGTTGTGTTTTGTGATATTTACCTTGCAGTGGCCGGGCAGAGCAGCAAGCTTTGAGAGTCAAGCCTCGTGTCCTTCACCCAAACCTCCACAGACACCTTGAGGCTCACAGGTAGAGTGACGACAGCACCTCTGTAAGAAACCAGACGTTTGTTAAGAGTTGCTGGGAAGGTGTGTTGAGTCTCTCGTGAGCATGTTGTATGAAAATTAAATTCATCCCGACTCGTTTCTGTCGTGTTCACGCAGGTTTTTGTTCAAATTGTTTTCATTCACTCATCTTGAACTCTGATTTTTCAAGTGCTCTACAGAGCTGGCTATGCACAGCACTCACTGTCACTCAATTCAAGGGTTTGTTTTTCATACATCTGCTTTGAAATTCTCAGAAAGGCTTCATTTACACAGACCATATGAATGGCAGGCCTCGCTGCAAGAAGTCCTCAGCAATTCACTTGAAGCTGTATCACTCTCAATACGTTGAGCAACATTTTTTTCTGGCCCTAAGAGCTCTTTAGTGAGTTAGCATTTTACATTGAAATGGCGCAAAACTAAAGGGCTGCACTGCTCATTGCCATGAAAACATTTGCTCGATAACAACAGTCAGTAGCTGAAGAATGCAGGTAATTTAGCGACAACAAGGGCTGGGTGAGTCGCTCTTAAAATACATCAGTCGCAACTGTCAACGACGTGTAAAAAACGGCCATTAACCAGCCATTGTTACCTACAAGGGACGTCAATGGGACTCTCAGATGTAGCAGATACATGTAGCACGCATATGTACAGAGAGGTCAAATCACATGTGTTGGAAATAACTTTAAATGTGTTTCTAAACACCTGACAAACACAGCAGATGAAATTCAGAGCATAAAAACAGGGCTTTGGACGCACATGTGCCCAAAAATCTGTGATGTCCGACTGGGCGTTTTCATTGGTCGCACTGGTACACCTGATATTTTTATTCAATTTTAAATAAAACCTCTAAAAACATTTTTTTTAACTGAAATTTCTTGCTCTGTGTGCTGTAATTTAAATGTAGAAGTGAAGAATTTTTTTTCACCTTTATTCCTGTCAACAGGCGTCATTTGAGAAAGAAATGGAATGTGATATTGGGCGCACGTCTATGAAAGAGTTAGGTGCACCCCTGCAACCAGTGTAAAAAGCTAGTCGGGAGCCAGAAATCACAAATAGAACTTGAAGCATACGGTATTAATCCCTTTATTGCTTCTATAACGCTGCAAATATCCCTCATGAACGATTCGATATTTAGGCTCCAAATTCTATTTTACAAATTGGCTGTAAGAACATAATGAAATTTTTATAAAGGGATGTCAATATCTTAATTATATTTGAAGAAACTATCAAAAAATAGTTTAGCAACCATCAGTAGGCACAACAGCAGGGCTGTCAAGCTTTGCTCTCCTCGAGGTCACGCTGCAAACGTTAGCATTTACAGCTAACTAGCTTCGTGCCTACAGTAGCAATCTAACCCAGGCTTACTTCCAGGGCCAGGAGCATTTTATAGCTTCTTAAATGTGAAGTTACAGGTTAAAAAAAGAAATCCCTGTTCACAACTAGCAAATCGACTGTGATGTGTCATGTGCAAATAGCTCGGAGGACAGAAAGCTTGACGGGGTTAGCAGCAGAAAACGAAAGAGGATGGAGATTAGCGGCTGCGCAGATGGTACAGAGATGAAAATCAAATCTCAATTTATCCAAACTTATTGTATGTTTTGTCACCACTTACAAATTCAGGGAATTATAATCAATTATTACAAACGTTACACATTCACTCAAACATTTATAAATGTTATGTATATTTTTTTACGTTAAGCCATATGAAATTAAATTCAATGCATCTAAGACAGAACATTGACTCAGCTTCTACTTACACGTGAGTAATAAGAAAAAAATCAACATAGCAAATAGAGAAAAGGCTATGTACTGTTAACTTACTTGCACATGCATAATGATGCTTTCTTTCCCCCCCTGCGCTGCCCTTAAAGATCCAGTGTGTAGGATTTAGTGCCGTCTAGTTGAAACTAATGACCAACTGAATACCCCTCACCTCCTCCTCCCCCTCCCAACATGGATGTTTTAATGAGAACCTGGACACAGCCTTGGAGCCGGAGTCACATCCATATTATGAAAGGTGTTAAGTGGAATGAAGCCCAAAATAACCCAGATGGCAGAAAAAAGTACATCCACCATTTTACAGACGCTTCTTTCACAGCTTATGGGTCTTTTAGGGCCTGATGTTGTAATTAAACAGTCCGGCCACTAGTTAAAATTAGCTTAAAAGTGTGTCTTTCTTGAGCCCCTGTTGAGTTTTGTCCATTCAGGTCTACAGTAGAAACATGGCGGACAACGTGAAAGAGGACAGGCTCACTCAAAATATCGAATAAGCAAATTCTAAGGTAACAAAAACACAAAAATCCTTGGTTTCCAGTGAATATACACTGATAAAACAATAATTACAACATTCAATATTTCTGCCAATAGAGCCTCTGCATCCTACACACTGGACCTTTAATATAAAATATATATATTTTTACTTGTAGCATGCCTTTCACCACTTTAAAAACACACCTATCGAGGGAAAATGTATGAAATGAATATGATAGAGTAAGTCCAAATTTTAAACATTGTGTTTACATTTGTACATACAGTATACTTGTCAATTGTATATATGGAAAATTGGAATTAAGAAGTTGCCGTGAATTTATGAAAAATAGAGACATCACAATGTATTTCTATTGTTTGGTGATTATTTGAACAGCTCAGACTTGTAATGGAGTGAAATTTATACACGTCCTGTAATAGTTGTGAACAATTAGTCCGACTGGACACCCAGTGAAGCCAACTCTATCTTATCAAGTTATTCCATGTTTAGGAGTTTAGAGCTTTGAGCTGTAATCGTTTGCATATTGGTTGAATCTATATTGAGCAAAAACAACTGCGGTTGCTGTCATGATGTGTACAGTTTGTGATAACTTTTGTAACAATTTAAAGTAAACATTTGGAATATGATTTATTGTATCTGTTTCATATGTATTTTAACAAAATAAATAAAAAATGAAGAGTCACATCGTGTCTCTTTCTGTCTGGGAAGGTGGAATTAATATGTTCATCAAATTGTTTTTGAAACAGCATTTGTTGCATCAGCTTCTCTAACCTGACTAGACGGTTCACTTCATCAAGTGAAACATGTGCAATGGGTTTTCTGTCCAACAGTTAAATGGAGATTAACTTCTGTACTAGACAGTAAAAACTGAATGTTTCATTTTTAGAAATAAAAATGAAAGATTAATTAGGATTATGTTGTTCACCAGCAATGCATTTGTGACTTTCCTCGACAAAGGTTTCTGCATCTCAACGCAAAATACTTTGGATTTTAGTATCGGAGGTGTTCTAGTTTCCATTTGTAGTCTGAATTATATTGACGGATCACATTTAATCGGGCTTTGGTTGTATGCAGGTAAACCTGATCTTCTCTTCCAACAACTGGCTGTGGAGCTGATACAGCGGATTGTGAGCTGTAGTTTCCCCAGTAAACACACCGACCTCTTTAGCTGTAGAAGCTGCAGTGTACTCGACCAGCGGCAGACACACAGCTGCAGCCCACCCGGCCTGTCTGTTCGGCTTTGCCCAGACTTTATGGCAGTGATGAGCAACTCTAGAGGATGAGTGAGAGCATAAGGTTGAGGTTGGTGTGTTTACTGGGGCTACTGTAGCTCATGAGCTTCCATGTCACAACTGAAAGAAAAACAGACATAACCACACTACACTGTGAGTCAACAGTTTGAGTCAAGCATAGGGAACACATCCAACAAAGTAGTAAAGCAGGTCTTGCAAAAACAAGCACAGGTATCTGTAACGATGTCTTGCTGCATTGGTTGTTACGGTGAACAGAATAATGGTGGTCAAAAAAAAAAAAGTGGCAATACTTCACAGCCTGTGTCACCTCACTGAACTCCACACCTGCCTCTTACAGTAACCAGTGGGGCAGAAGTCGCAGTATCACATCAATAGGAACCATTTTAATTACAGTTCTGTCAAGGCTCTTTGAGCGTTGTCTGCTGCCGCCTTTGTTAGTGCCTTTCACCATGCTGTCACGGAAATAATTAGAATAACTTTTCCCTTTCACTGGAGTGGCGAGCAGCAAGTGTTTAAAAAGGCATAATTACTCAGACTGAAGAGGCTTTGACTTTTTCAGAGTGTTGAACACCAGAACAGAAACAGAAATGGTAGAAAGAAAATATTTAGAGTGCTGGTCCCTTTCGTTGTCATTAGAATTTAGAAGAAGTTATTTTTCCACATGGTATGAAGATATAAACAAGCTGGTAAAGCAGCATTCTTTTCCAAATTCTTGATATTTCTCTCTGAGGTTTTATTTTTTTCAGCTAAAGCATATAATAAATGTTACATCACCAATCCATGGAGCGAGGCAAGGCCTTGAGTTTTGTGAGATGCTTTTAAGACCCTCAAGACAAAATAAAAAAAAGCGTGATGGTCCCCTCTATCTCATCTTGCATCCGTTTGATGGTGTAACACAAAGGGAACATTTTGATCTTTCTTGCAGCGTGACATGAAGCACAACTTCCTTTTGATCCACGGTATTGGCTAGAAAGAGACAAAAGGGGGATGTTGCATTAGTTTCCTTGGCAATGAAGCTGCCCACTCTTTGGATGCTAAACCCATATTTAGAGTGGAGTTGTATCTTTAGTTAGCGAGGGCTAATAGCTCCATGTGGCGATGCATGTTATTAAAGCTTTGTCATTTCCTGAATGGGTATTTCTGCTGGGTCACGCTCTTTGAAGACTTAGGAGGAGATTGGATTGGTCTCGTGGGGAACGTCAACACGGCACCTGCAGGATTTGCTTCAAATTGTCAACACAGAGGATGTAAATAAAGATGAGTGCTTATTTTAAATAGTGGAGTTTTAGATGTTGAACCATCCACCTCAATTTTATGTGTATAGAAGCTTAGATTCTTGTGTTTCTGTTAATTAAAAGGATAAAATCACGTCAGCCAGGTACAATCAACAAACAAACAAACCAACTTGCCTGCAAACAAGTGCGTACACAATTCTGGAGCTTCAGGGTGTTTAAGTAGAGTATCGAACACCAACAATTCATCTTCTCTTAGTTCCAAATGTCCAGTAGATCTGTGTCAGTATTATATTGCATAAACGGCAACAAAATTGCACCAGACTTCACTGTTGAAAGCAAGCACCACTGAACTGCAATACAGAGTTACCCAAGATGGCTGCTTACCTCTAAACTATTGACTGACATCCTCATTTGACCAGTTACGATCTTTAAAACGCACCCTCTTGGCCTGAAACAGCCAATGAGTGATCTTATATGAAAAACCCACCCTCTCTTAATAATTGACACATCCTTTAACCAATGAGATTTCACATTTTTGAATGCGCGGGTATATACATGGATTTTTTTTATAGCCCCAAGCTAGGAAATTATGCACATTCATGTCATTTCATACATTTTTCTCATTTTATAGGCTGTTTTTCCATGTAAGCACTTGTTTTTGGTTACTTTAGCAAATGTAAATAAAGGACTATAATGGGTTTCATGCTCTTATTTCTCTCAGGGGTATTTTAAGCTCATAAATTGTCATTCTTTCCCCAGGCACCAGGATATTTAATTGGAAAAACATGTGTAAAATGTCAGTTTTCAGTGATAATAGCGTCCACTTTCAACTTAGTCCATCTAAGATGAATTCTGTGGACCCAGTATGTTTTCTAGCTAATAAAGGTAGTTACAGGTCATCTCATCAGTTAAGTGTGTTTGTACTCTTCTGAACGTTTAGGTGAAAAAATCAGAACGTAACCTTTCAGCACCGTGTCTGTACTCCAAATGGTTCAACAACAGCTTTGATCATCTAACAGGCTTAATTAACCATCACTGGGGCATCAAAGAGCCTCAGTGATGCTAATATGACAAAACCTTTGTTTCTCCTTTTCACTTAATCAAAAATATCAATACTCCGCACATTACGACTTGCTGATAAATATGAATTAATACCAAGTCATGTTATCATATCCATCAGGAACTGTGGATGCTTGTATTTATTTCCAAGACACTGTGCACAGATTGATTTATTATAGGTTGATTTTCCACAGGGAACAGAGGGTCGAAGGTCAACTCATTAAGCGTGAGGTAGCGGTGGCTATTTCTATTCTCAGAACAATTACAGTTAAAGGGGTAAACGGACAGACAGTTATGTAATGCCACTGCCCATTACAGCCCAACGGTCGTTTTTATGGCCGTCAGTGTCTCTATTAAAAAAAAAGAAAAAAAAAAAAGTTCATGGCTCCCAACCACGTGTTAGTGCTCAGGGTGCATCTGGTCAGAGCTGGGTTACATAATTCAGATCTAAAAATTTATGGTGCAAAAGATTTCCAGGAAATATGCAAATGATCGGATGATTATCGTATTAGACACGAGTCATGAAAAGCAGTGATACAAAGACATAGACACGTGCTCATTTTCAGTTCAGTACCTGAGAGAGATGAAGCACAGCTCAGTGTTAATAAAGGTCATCCTCGCAGAGTGGATGTAAACCCCCTGACATCGAGTCAGAGGAAGTCTTTTGACGACTCAAAATGAAAAGATCATCTTCGTCCCTACACTGATCTGACATTAACTGTCCTCTCCTGTCTTGGTTTGCAAGGAATAATGTGCATTTGAGACGTTTTTGCATTAGAAGGTAATTGATCTTAGTGGTGGTTGAGTAAGTAGCTTCCTTAAAGAATCTATCTGTGATTACGCACATTTCAGATGAAGGAAGACGAGTGCGGTGATGTTTCTGTGTGGTCGTTAGCAGGAACTCTTTGTTCCTGTGTGGTCAGCGGGGGAGATCTGACGTCTTTAGATCTGTGTTCGTGTGTTCTGTTCCGGTAAACGTGTCCGTCTTCGTCCCTGCCCACCTGTTTCATCTGGACATCGGACATGTGTCTCCGGTTATGAATTGCCGTGCTGCAGGATGAGCCATACCTGTGACGGAATGTACGACGTTTGACAAACGGCTGCATTTAGATTCAAGCTCACATCCTCCGCTGTGTCCTCTCAGTATCTGGAGTGATTCATGCTGACTCCTCCACCTCTGCTCGCAGTGTAAATCAGCAGAGCAGCTGAAGAGGCCCGTTCGCGGAGACCTTTTCCAACCGGTTATTACAACGTCTTCCCGCCACTGTGATGGCGCTGATGATAGTACCGCTGCTCACACCTGTTGGAGCCACAGTGAAACCTCTTGTATCCCATCAGTCTCAGTGAGATCTCACGATGCCTTAATTACCACCTTCAGACCAAATTTAAAACAGGACTTAACACAAGTCTGAGTCAGAGGGTATCAGAATTACACGGAGCCGCAGTGATGATCTAACAAGGTGGAAAATCATTTAGAGGATTGACAAAGCTTTAGTCTTAATCTCTTTGAGAACACTCACTGGGATCAATTTTCTTAAGACAAAATTCAGTGAGACAAAGAAATCTGTGTATTATGACGAATATGCTTCATTATAACATTAATACAGACTTTCTCAAAGAAAATACTAGAAGTTACAGTTGTGGATTTTTGAGGTACTTCCATTTTCTGCTACTTAATGCTTCTTTTGAACTTTCTGCTGTGGTTACTTTGAAGTTTAACTTTAATAATAAGAAAAATGTAATTCTTTGAATTCTGATTATACTCCATCGATGGCAGCAAAGGCTCATGGGTATTAATATATTCAGGAGAAGCTGAAGATCAGAACATGATTCATCAGAAACAAGAGTTGAAATTATTAAAACCAGTGGCCGTAGTTTGAGTTTTTTTTGAGTTTTTGGTTTCGTTATTTCCTGCTTTATTTTGAAGTTCTGTCTTCATGTGTCACGTTTTGATTTTCATTTCCTTCCTTTATCTGTTTTTCTGATCCTTTCTGCTCCTCACCTGTGATTTCTTACTTATATCCACCTATGTATTTAAGTCCTTGGCTGAATCCATATTTCTACCCTCTGGACTTGCGAACTAAAGCTTTAGTCAAACTTACCGTGAGGTGTTTACTGTCATCACATCAGGAATTGTGGGTAATTAGATCAGTAAATTCTGTTGAAGTCTGCATCCCAAGCAGGCTATCTGGAAGTCTGGAAGTCATAAAGTCCGCCTGAGGGCTCTTGTGGACTGGATGAAATGTGAGTTTTGACAGCCCACAAGACTTGAGGACTCCCCGCGAATGCGTCCGCAAAGTCCCAGAGTCTGCAGTTGGATGCAGGCTTGTCTTCATCGCTCTTCGTCAGTTCGTCTGTCCTGTTCTTGTCATGCGTCACAGTCTGCCTGCGTTTCTTCTTTGGATTGTAGTTTATCGAGTTTTGTATTTTTTTGTTCTTCCATAGGTCGTCTGATTTTGCCACTGCCTGCTTCCTCTGTTTTTTAATTCATCTTTTATGTCCTGTGTTGTGAACTTCATATTGTTTCAGTTTGGACTTTGTGGTCTTGCCTGATCCCTTTTTTTGTCTCGTGTTTGGGCCCCTTTTTGTTCCGACCTTAACAAAAATGGAAAATACCATCTTGAAGAGCTTGTTATAAAATATAACATTATCAAAATATAGCAATAATGACACTTCTTCTTTGCTTTAGGGCCAATCTGAATATCACAATTAAAACGTTCACACTTTAAGGTTCAAAAGTTCCTCTGCTGGTCTTAATGTGAATCCCCCGTCATGCTTATTCATGAGTCGGACATTTCTGTCAAGACGGATCAATTGAAGCAGGGAGAGTAATGACAGAAGATTCCTATGCTCTTACCCATGGGGTAAAACATCTATTTTTAGCCACATACATCAATACGTTCCCCCTTCGTGTCGCCGCCGTCTAATAAAGCAAGTTTTGCAACCTTTCATCTCCTCTCTGCTCGTGATGGTGATGGCTGGTTCCGGCAGTGACACTTAGCAGCTTCTGTCAGTTTTGACCTCTCGGTACTTTAAATGCTTGAACAGGTTATACATGATCATTTAAAGCATTAAAATAACAGCAACATTATGTCTGACAAGTTGCTACAGACCTGGGATTTGTATTTCCAGCAGTGGTGTTGCACTCAAACCGCGGGTGGTCGTCAGTGCCGATGTCACTTTCTACAAATTGTAGCTTTAAATCCAATGCAGTCGATAAAAACCCTCTTCAGTCTCACATTTAAGTGACCTCTGACCTCCAGATCTGAACAAACGTGTCTTGAGACAAAAGTGGGATTAATCAGCAATAACGGAGGAATTCTGCTGTTTCAAGCTTTCAGTTTTACTAAAAAACACATTTTGAACACAATCACCTTCTTCATAATGATGGTTTTAAACTGCAAAGCTTGAAACAGGTCAACGTGCATTGAGTGAATTAGAGTGTCACTAAAAATATCAGCATTTTTTCAACAACAGAGAAACTGTTATGAAACAAGACTTTCAGTCTGAGTGTCCATTTTGTTTTTTTCTTTTGACAATAGGATTGCTTGTCCACTCACAGACCTGATACTGACTCTCTCCACGGTGTTTCCCAGTCAGTATCTCCGTCGGAAGCCGGAGCTAAAAGCAGCTGGCAGATGGTTGACATAAGGATGGTATCTGAACAGTTTTTCCATGAATGAACAGCCTGACCTCCTACACTCCAGTGATGAGTCATAGTTTTGACCTGCGTCCTTACAATGTGCTTGTGGGCACCGCCGCCGCCAGGAAGCTGTTAGGTAACTGCATGGGTTTGTATTTATAGTGTTTCCCCGTGATACATGACGAAACAACGCGACGCACACACAGACACACATTCATCTGCAATGACTCACAGTTCCTCTGCATTTATTCCTACACATCTGTGTTTCCTGCACATTTAATTGAGCATGAGCGATATTATGAAACACGAACAGGAGCACGACCTGAGAGCATCAACTTTCTTGAGTGATTTAGATCGAAGGAACTACTGTGTACAAGGATCACAGCAATATACAGTGCTGGTTTCAAGGTTTTCTGTGAGCTGTCTGTCCTCAGCTGGAACTCTTTACTTCTTCATTAACTTTTTGATGAGAGTACTCCATGGGGGTCTGAACAAACTTTGTATTCTGCAACTGTAATCTTTGTTTTTAGGAGAGGTGCAACATGTAACTCTGCAGCCATGATCAGTGGTCAGGGTCGCAAGATTGTTTGCTCAGTTAGGATCTTAGAAAAGCCTGTATTCCTGTGAAACATTCAAATGTTGGTCTCTCTAATCTGTGTTTTTCTTGTATAACTTACTGTAGTTTTACCCTTTCATGTCCATAACATGATCCAAATTAAAGACTTGTAGACATGCATCACAAAAGCTTCCAAACAACAACTGAATTCAACAGTGCACATCTGAACCTTTTTTGTTAATCGCCAAACCTCTCAGGCCAACACAGAGTCAATTTTCAGTCTAAGGAAAATGGTGGAAAACAGTTTCAGTGAGTCCTTTATGAAATCAGCACTCTGCTTTTTGAAATTTGAAATGTAGAGAAAAGTTTGCCAACCATCAGAGAGCAGGCAGGTGGGATGTTGGTGAACAATATGATCTGTCTTTGAGCCACAGGAGCTATACTTCCCCTGGAGAAAAAGGTTTTTATCTGCCTTATATAACAACTCTGAGCTATTACCTCTTTAAATCTAAATAGACCTTCATCACTTGGATTCTTTGGTCTCCAAAGACCTATTAAGGTTGCTGTATTTCAGGTTATGTGCACTGTATTTATGAAGTTAAGTTTTCTGTTCTATTTCAATAACTGCCACAGGGCGGATTTCTCTCAAGAAAAGATAATGTATTATGATTAGATATGGAGTGTGTTCATAAATCCAGTCTGGTGCTTTACATCAAACTGAGAGAAGCTGTTGAAAGCAGTAGACTGTGCTCTTTCAGTGTGATTCAACAAACAGGTCAAGTTGTCGGTAATAACTTGACAGGACAGAAAGCTCTCCAGAGGACACAGAATTTAACTCTCAGCATTTGCAATATATTTTTTTGACTAGCTCTGATGGAGCTCAGGATTGATCAGGTGGACGGCAGCTTGAGCACAAACAATTTCAGTGTATGAATCTGGACTACATGGAAGAACACAGAACACTAATTCACATTAGATCCTGACCGATCCTGTCTGCCTGACGAGGCATTTAAATAATCAGGGAAGCTAAGCTCTCATGTACTCATGTTTCTGCTACCTGATCTGCAGATTATCTAGTGGATACAACTGTGATCCGCATATCACTATATATCCATAATACAGGAAGTCTTCTCAAGCCTCTGTTATTTGTTGTAACTTTCTTTACAAGCTCACACATTGTCCTCTTCGGGGTAGGGCTGGGAAGAGGAACAGACTCCAACACTTCACAGAACAAAGTCAGATCAATTTGTTCCAAAACATCAAAAAAACACACACTTCTAATTAAGCAGCAGGAGTGATCAGAGCTCAGGCTGCATCTTCAGATTGAGCCGCTTGTTAGCCAAGCCTCCTCTCATTAAGAGAGTCTGGTTAAATGTCCCAGTAATTAAAGACCCCCTGTTGCTATTTTCATCTCGACTATGCACCAGACGGATAGCGACATTCCAGTACAGACAGACACTGACGCTCCGCACTCATGGACTCACCTCCAAAGGGGCACAGTGAGGTGATGATAAGATGCATGGAGGCATCAAATCTTTATATGGCCAGAGGGATGTGGGCTCGAACGCTTGCAGGATGCTGAGGAGCTACAGAGATTAATGCCCTGTCGGATAGGCCAAAGCTCCTTTATACCTCCGGCTGCTACCAACTCCCACCTCAATTTGGAGAAGGTTGGAGCTAAGCCCAAATGGCCGTGTCTCCAGGGCAGGCTAATTTATCCACAGGCAAAAGGCATCCAGAGAGCTGGAGCGGCAGCATTTCTCACAGCTGGTTCCCCCACTGGGGTATGTGTGTGTGTTTACAATAGAACAACACACTGAAGTCTGTCGTAAAGAAACCACCGACCAGAGGGGTAAAAAGAAAATTTTAAAAAATGTGCACAAAAACACTGCTGTCCTATTTCTAAAGTGGCAAAAATCACCTCTTGGGTTAAATCATGATTATTACTGGAGTACCCAATTCTCCGACTTGTTAATATTGTAATAGGTGCTACATAAACCACTTCGGTACATGTAAGTGATTAATGTGCCAATTTAAGTCAGCATGTAGTAGAACATGTACTCAGATCATAAAGGAAAAATAGCGATGTCATACTGTAAAAATGCTCCTGCAATCATCCTGTATTCAAAGGCATTCACAGCACAATCTGCTTAAAGTGGCCATAATCGAACTGTCACTGATTTAATTCACTCTCACGGCTCACAAAGTGTTTTAAGCTGCAGCAGCAAGCTATTTTCCAGAGCAGTGTTTTGCTGCCACGGCAGAAAAACAGATCAGTGTCATGTCATAAAATGAAAAAAGTTTGTTGTTTGTCACATTCACATTATAACGACAATCTTGTTGAAACACATCACTATTTACTCTGTCGTACACCATGGTCTGGGTGAACACTTGATTCTGATTGGATTCTGACGGACAACTGTGGAACTACTGAGCCGCTCCAGTGAAGCTGTCTGTTCACCGTTTTAAATGAAGGCGCTTTATCCTGTATTCAAAATGAGTGACAACAACAACAACAACAGCGCTGAGTCTTGTCCTTCAGTCAGTGCATCGTCCTCTGAACACCACAGGATTGTTATTGTAAAGCTGCAACAAGAAGTCTTCACCAATTCTGTGTTACTGATATTTAATCTTGCTTGCATAATGTTACATTTCTGGCATGTTAATGACATAAACATGGAAACAGAGTAATGGCTTGTGATTGCAAAGTGCATAAAAACATATTAGTGGTCTTGATTTTCTCTCTGTCGTGTCATAAGTGGGATAAAGCCAGGCAAAGTGTCCATTATCAGGGAGTAATGGACAGCTTGGCTGCCACCACATCTATTATCTTGTTTGAACATCATACTATTTATCTTGTCTTAACACAAACATGCAGCAGTACTTTATAAAATCTTCTGTAAAATCTTATTCTGGTCAGATGAGTTTTCTGGAGCAGAAAAGTTGCATTTAAATCAAATACTCGTGCGAAACTACTCAGCTACTTTCTACGATTACTTCAGAAATGTTGAATGTTAAAGCGTTTGTTGAGGACTGTTGTAATCATATGATACTCTACATTTCTGTTGTCTTAATTTGTAGAAAAACAAGACAAATCCACTAAATTGTCTTTGTGGACTGACCAGACTGATGAGTGAACTATTACAAAACTGTCTGCCTGAATGTATTAAACTTAAAAGCTGGGATAATATGCAGAGCTATTGCTACATTATTATATTTTCACCAATTTCCTGATGTAAGAAAACAGATTCTTCTTTTCGCCGGGTGTGAAAAGGTTCCTCTGCTCCGAAACAAGATAATGTTCTAATGAAAATGCAAAACCCTGGAGGAGTTTTCTTTATCGCAAAGCAAAGAGAATGAGTCTGAAAATGGGTTTTCATCTCTCATGGTGCTTACCAACAGGCATCTAATTTCAATCCTAATTAAAGAAATTCGTGAATAATTAATAGGAACCATGAGAGAGTGCATCACAAAGGCTCATGACAGCCATTATGCTGGATACTTTGGAGTTATCGAGGCACATATGGTAAATTTGGACATTATGACTCAATCAAGAAAGACATCACTTGTGTTGTTTTGCTCCTCCGTGGCTACATTTACATGCAGGCAGTCGACCCGACCAGATGCTGGTTATACTTATGGATTGCACTTTTAACAGCTTGTGTTTGTTCGGTTAAAGAGAGGAAACTTAAATGCAGTTGTAGCTTTTCTAAAAAGTACAGTATTGTGTTTATTTTGTTTATTTATTAAGACAGAGAACTTGCCGGTTTTGTCCTAAATGTGGTATTACCAGACTTACGCTGACGTCTCTGCAATATTTGTTTGGCATAATGTCTGAACTGTTGATAATGTTCATGTTTTGAATGGTTTAAACTGAAATGGCAGCCATATGTTACAAATCTCCCCTTGAAAAGGAGTTTTTGCATTCCTCAATGCACAAATATTGTGAAACTGTGGTCCCAAGTAACAACAACAGACACGGGACGAGTTCTGCTTCACTCTTGATTAAAACACAAATAATAAATCAGCTGAACTAGATAATAAGTTCCTGGTCAGAGTTGAACGTGTGGCCCAGGAAATGTCCATCATGCAGTGATTCCATTATCCTCTAGTCTCTGCTGGGTACTAATGAGCCGACAACGCCCCCCCAATGAGCCTGCAGCTGCTGTTGCTGGTACACACACACACTCACACACACACACACACACACAGACACACACCAGTTCACGCCGCCTTTTTGATATGAGAGGACACGTTTTGACTCCATGTGCATCGCCCTAAAGTGCCTTCCTTCACGTCAACACAATGCAGCAGTGGCAGGTGTGGATCTGAACTGAAACACAAGCAACAAACTTGTCTTCAAATTAACTCAGCAGCAGAGTTTTGGGAACGTCGTGTTCCCTGGCGCCAAGCGGCTGGGTCGATTGATGCACCGGTATGGCCTCGCGCTGTCAGCTGGGGCATTTCTCTTTCCCCACATCGTCAACACGAACCCACACCTTTAAGATGAAGTGTGTGTGTGCGTGTGTGTGCGTGTGTGTGAGTGGGCGTGTTGAGGCTGGAGGGGGGTATATAGAGAGACCTGATTGCAGTCTCTATGGTAACCTGTTGGCATACCGCCGTGTCTGGAAGGCTTTAATGGCTTGTCACCACCATGAGAGCAAAACAGCTGTATGGCTTCTACGGCCCAAACCTGGCAGCCGATCAAAAGCTGCACGGGGAGACAAATGTTCCTGCACCTTGGTCCAACACTTACTGCTGTAAAGAGTGTTTTCACTGTAGTGCATGTGAAAAACCCGTCTGCAGGTATCACATTCAGCACAATGTATACTTTAGTACAATCTGACAACTCGTTCATGAGGAGCAGAGGGCAGCCACTACAAAGCCAGTTCATTGGCACCAACTGGAGAATTAACTTAATATACATACATTTAGGGTTGGGAACCTCCAAACATCAGACATGAATGTCAGATGTTTCGGCTTTGGAATAGACAGATGTTGCAAAACTACACACTCTCTCAAGGTGCTCATCAGGAGACATTTGGGGTTCAGTAACTTGTTCAAAGTTGCCTCGAAACTGAACCAGAGTGACGGTGAAATTGAGAGTGAGCTTTATCATTGGGTTTGTCTTTCCTGTCAGAGCCCTGTTTCTTTCCTGAGGATGTACAGGATGTACTTCTTACTAAAATGGCCTCCACTTATTCTGATGTCTTTCAGCTGGATGATTACGAAAACTCGAATTGTGCTTCAGGAAGGGAAGCTTTTTGTAAACTTTGGGGGAAAGGCAGTATCTTTTGTTCAAAGACTGACATGTGCATGACATGAAAATAAAACAAATCAAATCAAATCATACACATGTTTCTGATGGTGGGGGAGCCAGAGAACCTGGAGGAAGGCGACAGCGCTGATGCCCAAAACAATAAATCCTGAGCTTTTGTTGTTTTGTGGATATAAAGGTTTTTGGTGTACAGAAACGTGGCAGCCTCCGTTTATTATCATTACAGTTTGCAAGTATACAGCATTCAGCTGTGTATTTGTGTGTGTGTGTGTGTGTGTGCTTCAAAAGCTGTTCGCCACAAACTGGTGCTCTGGTGCCATCTAGTGGAGAAAATATGTCACTACTTTGACATTCATTTGACCTAAAGATTTGGACTACAACAGAACTGAGTGACTGATCTGCTCCACATCAATTCAGATGAATTACTTTGAATGAATTTGTTATAATGTGTTTTGCTGTTTTTACTGATGTGTAATGTGTGAGATGCTTTTTATATGAACTGTCATATTGAGGCTGATGATTGCAGTCTCATTAACCCTTGTGACTCTTGGGCTATTGTGGCCTTTTCGGAATACTTTTGATTTGATATTTGCTCTAACATGGAGTAAACAGAACCGCTCTGGGTGACCCTAGTTTCTATGCTACGCCATCTTGAAACAGTCTTCTGATCTGATATCAATCAAACTGGATGAATTAATCTCAAAATTTGGATTTTAAAACAGAAACTGGTATTTTATGGCATGTTTGTCTTTACTGCAGTTTTTTTTAATGTTTAAATGTTGTTTTTCAAAACTCAAATGTAGAGATTTGGATGGTTTTAATGCCACACATGAGGATAGTTTGGGTACAGCATTTATAAAAACATGTAATATGTGATGAAACAGGAAGCTGTGATATAACTGGTGAGGATGTGGGGAAAATACAGCATATTATTATCTGTTACACATGTTAGACAAAAGAATGTTTGATGTTAACATCGACTGGATAAACAAAATACTAGAATGTGCTGGGGAGAATGAATAAAAACATAAAAATCAAGTTCAGATTTGTCTTTTGAATCAGTTGTTTGTTTGTGTCGTCCCTTTTGCACTTTCTCTATGTCATCATTCATTGCAAAATTCATAGAAAAAAAGTCTGTACCTTTTGGAGTTTTGGAGAATTGCTACTTGTTAAATGCAGTTAAAGACCTTTAAAGCTACCCGACACCCCTCAGTAAAGCTCCTGCAGCCTCTCGGGGTCGTGGGCTCGACCTCTCCGTCAACAGTTGGGTCTTTTTTTGCTAAAAACACTGCAGGCCAACACTGTTCGGTCCGAGGACTCAGAGACTAAATTAGCTCCTGAAAAACTCAGCTGTGCAACACCTGTTGGATCTTAACACAGCCACACCCACCCTGACAACATGACTTTTCACCGTTGTTCAGTTAACAATGAAAAAAAAACCAAATTCAGCCTTTAAGAGGCATCGTTTTCAAAAAATAGTTCTATGTGTCAAGAGGTTAGAATGAAGTGAGAGAAACTTGATCACCGTCATGAAAAAAACGTCACTGGATTCCAAAAGATATTAAAATACGTCTTGATTTATTGGGAACAAATTATATTTTGGCACCTTTTCTGAAGACTTTTACACCTTTAATCACACATTTTAACATGTATCATAGACGAAGCACAAAAATACTGTTGGTGTGTAAAGACAAAATTCTAGACGAGTGGTGGAACTAACACCAGCACACATCCCATCAGAGTTAAATCTTCAACCACAGTTCTGAAGTGAATAACCACATCAGAAAGTTAAAACAATCAGACATGAGCAGAAACACAAAGCCTGGGAAAGCTTTGTACGATACAGGGCAGCAGATAGTCCAGAAACAACTTGTCCAGTTTCAAAGGAGCGGCTCTTACTTCCAGGAGCCAGACTTGCCCTTTGCCCCGCGGCTCGTCTTGGACGCTTTGGAGCCCCTCTGGTGATCGCTGACTCGGTTCCGGAGCACGTAGATCTCGTACTTCTGCTTCTTGAGCTTCTCAGCCAGCTCGAACTTCTCGGCGTGCAGCTGGTGGAGCCACTGCCAGAGGTCCTGGGCCTTCTCTGCCAGCTTCTCCTGGTTCAGGTGGTCGATGTTGAGCGGCTTCTTGCGGTCCATCAGGGCCTTCTTCTTCTCCTCTCTTGCCGTCAGCTTCTTGCCCTTCTTCTGGTCCACCTTCTGCAGGTAGCCGCCGAAGGACTTGTTGGTGAATATGGCCTTTTTCTTTGCCTCCTCCTCGGCGCGCAGTTTGGCGGCCTCCTCCTCACGCCTCGCCCTCTCCTCGGCCAGACGGGTTTGGCGCTCACGTTCCTGCTCACTGCGGACTCGCTGCTGTTCTGCCCTGTCGGCCCGGCGGCGTTCGATGCGGTTCCTCAGAGCGATCAGCTCTTCCTCCTCTTTCTGACGGCTGGAGAAATGCACCTCTATGAGGGACTGGAGGTCGTTGAAATCCTTTTCCACTCTCTTGCGGTGCAGGTCATCAAAATCGACCTTCTCGCCGTCAGGGAGCTTCGGAGGAGCGATATTTGGCACATAGGTTGTCTTGTGTCGTGGTTTGGACTCCTCTTCGTGCTCTTCTTTCTTCTCTGTTTCATCATCCTGCTGTTCTTCCTCTTCTTCAACTTCTTCTTCCACCTCCTCCTCCTCCTCCTCGTACTCCTCGACAATTTCCTCAGTGTCTGACATGATGGAGGCTTTCTAGGGAGGAGGAAGCAGGACGAACACCAAGACCAGCTGGTGTCTTGCACACAAGAGGCGACAGTGGTCTCGGGCTACAGCTTTTTAAGGGTTTGTCTTTACCATGTGACCGGAGCCTGAGGGAAGTCTCCAGAGTGTAGGTCAGCAGCAGGGCGGATTTCTAGACAGATGGAATAATCTATTTTCTCCTCGGCAAGTCTTGTCAGCCGCACATACCCCCACTCATCCCCTGATGGACCCCCCTCTCTGCTGTGTACTCTGACCCTGCAGCGCTCCTCATTCCTTTGTAAGGACAAGATGAGAGACTATTTCAGATACACAACAGATGCACACACATACTTGTGCTCTCTCCGACTCCTGGTATCATCCACGACTAATAACATCCACGCTGAGCCTCTGGGAGCAGAAAAATGTACCGCAACTCAGAGCGTCTCTCTAATCCGGCGTGATAGTTTAGAAGCCAGCGGGGGAAAGCATGCGGTGTTTAAGAACTTCCATTAACAAAGCGCACTGGAATCTTTTAAGTTCGTCAGAGCCGGTGAGGATTTTACAGACAGGAAGTTACAGCTGTCATGTTTTTCCAAAATGAGTCCTTATCTAGAATATCCCGCGCACTGTAAGCATTAACAAACTAAGATGTGAGGTGCGAGTTAGAAAACTAAACTCTGAGCTGATCTCTGTTAAGAATATAAACCCAGTACGGCCCTCAGAGCTTTAGGAAGCTGTCAGCTGGTCAAACCCAACTCAGAGATTTGTGGTTTTGTCGTTTCTCTCTTACATTACTTTAACATATTTGTGAGAGAGGTCGTTTTAAGTCTTGATATAACATTTATTTTTAAACAAGATGTATGTTTGATGTTTTGATGTATGGCTTTTGTATTACTTTTGATGACTGTCAAATTGTTCATGGATGTTTATATCTCGGGTTGCATGATATATATCGACACCGATAAATGATCAACCCCAACATTATTGATTATTGGCAGATATTGAAATCATATCCGATTTACATAACCGATTACACAAAGCTGAATTGTTTCAGGTGACTTAATAAGTGCAGCATTTACACACACTACTTTAAAGTTGGTTTGCCAGCTGCCAATAAACACAGAGAAGAAGAGGAACAACAACAACAACAACAAAGCTGTTGTCACATTGTGACGTGGAGCTGCTGCACCTGTGTAGAGCCACACTATGCAGAAAAGAGCCACACATCCTCGCTTGAGTAGGCGTTATTCTCAGGTTCAGAAGAAGACAACACAACCATAACTTGCAATACGTGTATGTATGAATCATTTTCTAACTGAGATCTCACTGATATAAATCATTTTCTAGATTTGGCAGCAGCATTACTAACATTAAACACGCTGAGGTCGTCTCCTTCTGCTCTGTCTGTGAATCTACTACTCTGAATTTCCCCCTCTACATGAAATGAGCTGCCTTGCCTTGAATACAATTCATGTAACGCTTGCTGTAATGTGATCAGTTTCCCCCATAAGGCTTTAAGCCCCAAGCCCTCATCGACTTCTCTGACGTCACCTGGTGTTTGAGAGTGAGAGCCTGCGAGGGGGCCACAATGGTGTAATGGGAAATATGACGTTTCACTTTACTGTGTGGGCCTTTTTATTGTGCATTTTAAATCATATTGCCTTATTATTAAAACAAAAACTGGGATAAGCATACACACAAAAAGAAACTTATTCATGGATAAGGTTCCATAAAAGCACATTCATTTTTTTGTTGTTTAACAAACTTGGTGATATAAATGTAGATTCAGTTCAAGCAGAATTATTTATTCTTATCATCAGTCAGCTCAGTGTTGATATTTGTGTACCAGCAGTTATTTTTGTTAAGAAAGGGACCTTCAGTAAGAACAATGACACTGAAGATGAGCCTCACTGCTCCGGCCTCGTCTCCACTTTGGAATGTAATTAAAACATTCTTGCTATTGGAGGCTTTCTGCTCTCAGGGCTGAGTGGATTAAAGCGTAATTGCTCCCACGCGGCAACATTTAAATGCTGATGTCAAGAATTTGTGTTCCCACGTCTTGAGTTATTAGTGGAAAAGGACAAACGCAGTTTTTAGAGGATGAGATAACTGACGGGGAGGGACAGGTGCTTGGTTGCGTCTGAGAATCCCAGTTAAACTTTTCCACGCACCTCCTTAGGATGAACATTCTGACATTATTGTGCTGTTCTTGTATGTGGCAGACAACACATCATCTCCAAGGGGGGTTATGTTTCAGTAATATAAATCTTCTGGAGCCTCGTCAGAGTGAAGATGGACTAATTGAGGTCTTAGAGGAGCAGAAAACAGATCTTGGTGCCTATGAGAGTGTCTCATGTCTGTCTCATCCCACAGTGCCTGTGCACAACATGAGGACAGCAGGTGGCTCCAGTATAATCAAAGCACTCTGGGTTGCTGGTGGCAAGGGACAACTGTGTCTATCAGCAAAGAAAGGCACCAAATGACCGCTATTAATAGAAACACCCTGTGCTGTTCAACAACATGAACAAACAGAGCGATATAGTAAAACTCCTGTGTGTTTAAACTCAATGCAACGGCCATCAAATTGATTGTTTTTTGCGAGGAGGCTGGCATCCTGCTAAGACACTTTTAAAATAAAAGTTGCTTAGTATAAATAATGAACCAGAATCCATAATAAGATGATCATTTGTTGTGTTCAAATCAAACCAGTGCTTCTCCTCAGACTCATGAGTCATGAAGTTTTTCTTAGACAGGAACAGTCTGTGCAGGAGGCCGTGGTTACACAGCGACCTCATGTGGTCAGACCTGAGCAGTACAGTTAAATGTGTCAACAGTGTTCAAACAGGATATTTGCATCTGGTTCAAAAGCATTTAAGTGAGTAACAGAAATAGTAATCCATAACTCATTTACTTCCATGTTGATTACTGATGCTGTCTCAGTTTAAACTGTTTTTAAAAATTGTTTATACCAGTTTGTAAATGCTCTGTAATGTTTCTTTGCTGACAGATGAACCAGTTTTTAGAATGTGGTTAAATACACTGTACAATATATAAAAATCTGAAGGGGAAAATGTTGTTTTTTTTCTTACTTTATTATTATTATCATCTATAGTGTAACGTGATTACTCTCTGTGAGTTTTAGAATGATAACAAATAAAGACCAGAGAAGTGAAATATCAATGCAAGCTGCTATTCAGTTGTGTTAGTCCCATTAATATTGATTTATTTTAACAAGACAGATTGATTGATTACAGGGTGCAGTAAAGGACCCCAACCAGGAATCAGCCCCAGAGTCTCTGTTTATGGGAGGCCTGCTCTACCAATGGGGCTAAACAGCCTAAACCAGACCAATGGATCTCTGGTTAGACCAGGAAGTCAGGCAAAATAAGTCCCCCCCACAGACATTTTGACGGATGCAGGCGGTGCGCGCCTAAAGGGGCGGTCTTAATTCGTTTCCCGCGCGAAGTTAGGGCATTTCCCTCCAAAACTTAAAAGCCCAATATTAATGGCTGCGGGATCTTCACTCTGGACAGCTCTTCTCTGAGGACACACACACGGTCAGTAAATTGTTCTGTATGATTCTGCTTTATGTGTACATTTTCCTGCTCAGTAGAGGTGTTTTCATGTCTGTGTGGGAAGTGTACTGATTTGTTTTAACTATTATTACTCGGCAAGTTACACATTTTAACTACCTTCATGCCTTGGCTACATGTTGTTGTTCTACTTAAGTGTGGGTTAAAAGGGAGCCAGCGTCCCTCTCATGTCTGTGAGATTTGTTTTTTAAATCCGTGATGGAAGTTGTGTTTCGCTCGGTACACCAAACTCCATTGTGATTTTGGTCGTTTTATCTCTGCCATGTTTATTATATGAATAATGCACAGATAATTAAATGTAGGTCACTGGCTCAGAACAAGTTAATAGTTTCGGTAAAATCGGCATTAAGTATTTTGTTAAATGTGTGTAGTATTCTTCAGAAAGCCATGAAAGCTTGTTAGCTAACGTTTGCTGGTCAGTTTAAGTGAGTGGTTATGTTGTGTTGTGTTAGCTAGCTGACTTTAAAGTTGTTGGAGATGGGCTTGCATGGTTTGGGAAACTTGTTAGCAGTGGCTCAGCTGCCTTTATTAACGGGTAAGGACACAATACTGACACGATAACGATCTTATAAAGACGTCTGAATGATTTAATCGTCGTGTTTTTACACACAGCTTGGCATGTTAGCTAACGTGTGTTAGCATGACGCCATTGTCGTTCTGTGTAATGCTAACGTAATTAATGCTAGCATCGTTACAGCTGAATGTCTGAGTACAGCACAGTTAGCTAAGGTGCTCGTGTGTTGTGTGTAATAATGTCTCTGTATGTTAGTATGTCAGCATCTAGAAGGTCATTTTGAGCAGTTAAAGTAGTTCATACACACAATGTGCTGCACCATTGTAGTCTGCACTGAATGTATTCTGTGTGTGGGAAGTGTACTGATTAGTTTTAACTAGTATTACTCGGCAAGTTACACATTTTAATTACCTTCATGCCTTGGCTACATGTTCTTGTTCTACTTAAGTGTGGGTTAAAAGGGAGCCAGTGTCCCTCTCATGTCGGTGAGATTTGTTTTTTAAATCCGTGATGGAAGTTGTGTTTCGCTCAGTACACCAAACTCCATTGTGATTTTGGTCGTTTTATCTCTGCCATGTTTACTACATCAATAATGCACAGATAATTAAATGTAGGTCACTATCTCAGAACAAGTCAGAAGTTTCGGTAAAATCGGCATTAAGCATTTTGTTACATGTTTGTAGTATTCTTCAGAAAGCTACGAAAGCTTGTTAGCTTACGTTTGCTGGTCAGTTTAAGTGAGTGGTTATGTTGTGTTGTGTTAGCTAGCTGACTTTAAAGTTGTTGGAGATGGGCTTGCATGGTTTGGGAAACTTGTTAGCAGTGGCTCAGCTGCCTTTATTAACGGGTAAGGACACAATACTGACACTATAACGAGCTTATAAAGACGTCTGGGTGATTTAATCGTCCTGTTTTTACACACAGCTTTGCATGTTAGCTAACGTGTGTTTGTGAAATGCTAACTTGTTAATTAATGCTAGCATCGTTACAGCTGAATGTCTGAGTACAGCACAGTTAGCTAACATGCTCCTGTGTTGTGTGTAATAATGTCTCAGTATGTTAGTAAGTCAGCATCTAGAAGGTCATTTTGAGCAGCTAAAGTAGTTCATACACACAATGTGCAGCCCCATTGTAGTCTACACTAAATGTATTATGTATGTTTGTCTCAGTTCTGGTTTAATGTGATATTTAAATAACTGCACTGACTCCCTGTGTGTCAAAAGTTTGACTTTAAAATCATATCATAAAAAGCGACTAGCGGAACATTTAGCGACTTATTCAGATCATCAGGGGAAAGGTGTATATAATATATTATATTGTAATTCACATTCTGCTCTGTTTTGATCTGTTAATTCTCTGACTTCTCAGTCTTTCGTGGTTCCGTTGCTGCTTTACCTGTGTGTGTATGTCTGTGTGTGTGTGTGTGTGTGTGTGTGTGAGAGAGAGAGAGAGAGAGTATGAGTGTGTGCTTCTTATTTTTGCAATTGTATGTTACAGTGTGCTTTTTAATTAATATGAAATTAAATATATTCTACTTGAAGGCAAGTTTGTTTTAGCCTGTTTATCTGTTAATGACTGAACTCGTTGTAATGAAATGATTTTTTTCAGAATGTATTTGATTTGTATTTTTTTGCGTTGTAAAGGTCATACATTTTAATTTTTGTGGTCTTAAAATGTCTTAAAATGGTCTTGAATTTGACTTACTGAAACCTGCAAGAACCCTGTACTTATGTATAAAGCACTGAAGGTTCTCAGGACTTAATACATTTGGTTTCCTCATTCATTAAGTAGATTTTACAGTGCAGAGTGATTTGAGACTCCTGAAGTGTCATGTACATGGTTACTGCTATATCATTCTTTATAATAAAATTATAATCCTGTAAGAAATCCCCTTTTGCCAGATGTGCCTGTACACTGATTACATTTTCTTTTTTCCTGTTATAATCAATATATATATATGTATATATGTATGTGTGTGTGTATATATATATATATATATATATATATATATATATATGTATGTATATATATATATATATATACAAACATATATATACACACACACACACACCCATATATGCATGTAGTCATCATGTTATACTAAAGTGCTTTCTCCTCTCTCTTAGGTGAATAGTGGGACTTGTCTTTAGCTTCAGGTGGAACACCTCTGACCTGTATGGTGATTACACCTGGAGAGGAGAGACACCTGGTCCAGTAAGGTCAGTGCAATGGAGGTGCAAACATTAAAGGCAGAAAGTGTGAGATTTTTCAGTTGCTGTTCATTAATACTTTAGGATCAGTAAATTATTCTTCAGATTATTCGAGTCTCATTCACAGGTTGTTGAATACCGACAGTTTTGGTTGGCAGAAGCCAGTACAGTGTCATTGGTGGGACACTAGTCTCTCTCCCTCTTTTTCTGTTTGTCTTTAAAAGAAATAATTAAAAAGACAGACAAGTTCGCGAACAAGCGATGTACAAGTAACGTCAATGGAAAATAAAAGAAGGAAGTAAAAGTAGTATTTTAAATTAGTGCTATATTTTAGGCAGCTGACCTTGTTTCATTCCATTCATGTTGAATCTGTATTGTTTTCTGAGAGGAAATATAAACAGTATGTTTGTTTAGAGTGGCTGCATTTATTTGATCTAATATAAATTATATAAACATATTTTATTTAACATGTATATAGACAGTGTTCAGCCGAAACATTAAAACAACTGACTAGTGAAGTGAGCATTGATCATCTTGTTACAATCAAATGTTCTGCTTGGAAACTTTGTGTTCTGTCATTTCTGTGGATCCTCTTTGACAAACACCACCCACTCAAACCCCGTTCAGACCAACTACACCCTGTCATGGCAAAGAACCCACGGTGTCAAACTGGCCTCCTCATCCTCCAGATCCCACTTCAGTTGAGCATCCACGGGATGCGCCAGAACCAACTGCCATCCATGTTGGGCCCCCATGGATTGTTCTTGGCTCAGACTGCATCCAGTGGAAGCTCAGTTGGATTGAGATCTGGGGAATCTGGAGGTCAGGTTGACACTTTGAGCTCTTTCCCACGTTACTCGGGTCGTTCCTGAGCAGTTTTTACAGCGTTGCAGGTGCACTGTCCTGCTGGGGGGGCACTGCCACCAAGGAGTGCTGCTGCCATGAGGGGGTGTACTTGGTCTGCAGCTGTGTTTGGGTGACTGGTGTTTGTCAAAGAGACATCCACATGAATGCTAGGACTCGTGGTTTCACAGCCGAACATGGCATTGAAATACAATGATCAATGTTATTTATGTACTAATGTACTACATGTATGCTGCTACAGGCATACTTTTCCTTTTGGTTCTTTACAAAGCTGGATGTTTGCTAGTAAATGTAACCTTCCAGTTGACTTGCCACATTTATTTCATTTGTTTCATTTCATTGATTAAATATATTGGAAGCACCAATTAGTCACACAGTGAGAAAAAAAGTAGGGCGTGATCAGCAAACTCAGATTTAATTCTTCTTCTTCTTCTTATTGTTGTTGTTGTTATTCTTCTTATTATTTTATTATTTTATATTATTATCTTATTATTATTATACTTCTTATTATAATTATTATTTATGATTATTATTCTTGTACTTACTCTTCCGCTTATTATTATTATCATCATTCTTCTTTTTATTATTATTATTATTATTATTATTGTTATTATCATCATTCTTCTTTTTATTATTATTATTATCATCATTCTTCTTTTTATTATTATTATTATCATCATTCTTCTTTTTATTATTATTATTATTGTTGTTTTGTTGTTATTCTTCTTATTATTTTATTATTTTATATTATTATCTTATTATTATTATACTTCTTATTATAATAATTATTATTTATGATTATTATTCTTGTACTTACTCTTCCGCTTATTATTATTATCATCATTCTTCTTTTTATTATTATTATTATTATTATTATTATTGTTATTATCATCATTCTTCTTTTTATTATTATTATTATCATCATTCTTCTTTTTATTATTATTATCATCATTCTTCTTTTTATTATTATTATTATTGTTGTTTTGTTGTTATTATTCTTATTCTTTTTTATTCTTCTTATTATTATTCTTATTATTATTTTAAATTATGCATGGAAATGTACATAAAAAAATCTGCTGCATTGAGAATCGGTTCGTAATCGAATCGAATCATGAGGTGCCAAGAGATTCCCACCTCTAGTAGAAGTGCAGCGAATTGAGAGCTACAACAACAGCAGAACTGAGCGGAGACTCTAGGGACAAAAGTTCGGTAACAGCAATCCAGTTGTTAGTGGTCTGCCAGGCAAACCTGATGTTATGATTGTAAGTTAAAATTTAACTAGACCGGACTTCAGCTATCTTCAATGGCAAATGCCCGAGTGCTGTCCATCAGAGCTGTAAGCAGTGGTTTCCATGAATGGCAGTAGTCAGGCCTTTGATCAGCCGCTGGTATTGGTAATAGCGTATCTTACGAGCCCTTGTGCGATCCCGCCAACTTACAGGTCCCTCATGTTCAGACACCTATGGTTGGTAGAAGCGTGCCCAAAGCGTGCGTTGTTTAGTTTGGGCCTCGGCCTGGCTAGGGACATGCTCAGGGCCACGGTAGAAGCTAGCCTGACGCCACTGTAACGGTTCGGGTCTCTGCCCTCATCTGTCCATGACGATTCCACTCGCGAGTTCAGTGCGCATGGACGCGATGCCTTTGCCTTGAAGATAATGTTGAACCTCTGTGAAAAAACAAATTAAAAAACAATTAAAATTAATTGAAATTCAAAAACAAAGTCAAAAACAATTAAAATTAATTGAAATTAAAAAACTAATTCAAAAACAATTGCAGGAATTCATTTTCTCTGCAAGTGTGTGCAACAGCATCCTGCTTGACAACACCAAGCAGAGATCATTACAAAGCTTTTACAGGGCCCTCGGCCTCAATGCCCAGCAGGCCACTAACAAGGATCCAATTGTTTTGTAGCGACGGTTTTTTGTTTGGAAGGAGCTGTTGTGGTCATGTTCTTGGTGGAAGTGTAGCGAGCTGCTAGCTACAAACAGCTTGAGTGATTGTTAGTTATAATCGTATTGAAGGTTTGTTTTCAGTTCAGGTACGTCTCCACTCGAGCGTCCAAATGTGCGTTCAGAGAGTGCTCGATCAGCTTTATGAAACCTTGGAAGTTGTTTTGCTAGAGAAACATTGTGGCGTAAAGCTTTTCAGGTTAACAGTGTTAGCTAACCAATGTTGAGTGCAGTAAGCTAAGACAACCAGTTAACCCATGTAGAGTTCTAGACACGGAAGTCCAGTAACAGCAATCCAGTTGTAAATTTGTCTGCTAGGCAAGCGGCTCACGTCAAAACCCACGGGATTCAAGGAGCGTTTTTACAGCTACTGGATAAACACAAAAATATATATATAAAAAATATATCTTGTAATAAAATGTATATGAAAATACAAGTCTTTTTAGGGTGAACAACTCGACTCTCTGTGAGTCCTGTTAATAGCCCACTAAATGCGTTATTTGACGACCTGAGAATGAGACTCAAAAATCAGCTGTCTTTTTACAGAATTACTCTATGAGTATGCCGACATCAGGCAATTAATCAATTTATTAATAAGAGACCTCCATAATGCATGACACTGGCATGTCTGACATTTCCTCTCTAATTTCTCAACTTTCTGCTTTTAATGCTAGATAATTTAATCTATAATAATATATAATGTTTGATCAGCCAATATTTAATTTTGATTATATGAATCAGCAAAGTAACTAGTAACTAAACCTGTTACACAAAGTGCAGTGAAAGTATGAATAATATAGTTCAAAAATCAATTTATGCAAAATATTAAAAGTAATTAATGTGTATATCTATACTGTTCAGCCAAAACATTAAAACAACTGACTAGTGAAGTGAGCATTGATCATCTTGTTTCAATCAAATGTTCTGCTTGGAAACTTTGAGTTCTGTCATTTCTGTGGATCCTCTTTGACAGACACCACCCACCCAAACCCCGTTCAGACCAACTACACCCCGTCATGGCAAAGAACCCAAGGTGTCAAACTGGCCTCCTCATCCTCCAGATCCCACTTCAGGTGAGCATCCACGGGATGCACCAGAACCAACTGCCATCCATGTTGGGGCCACCATGGATTGTTCTTGGCTCAGACTGCATCCAGTGGAAGCTCAGTTGGATTGAGATCTGGGGAATCTGGAGGCCAGGTTGACACTTTGAGCTCTTTCCCACGTTCCTCAGGTCATTTCTGAGCAGTTTTTACAGCGTTGCAGGTGCACTGTCCTGCTGGGGGGGCACTGCCACTAAGGAGTGCTGCTGCCATGAGGGGGTGCACTTGGTCTGCAGCTGTGTTTGGGTGGCTGGTGTTTGTCAAAGAGACATCCACATGAATGCTAGGACTCATGGTTTCACAGCCGAACATGACATTGGAACACAATGATCAATGTTATTTATTTCGCCTGTCACTGGTTCTAATGTTGTGGCTCTCAGTGTATACACATGTGAAATTCTTTTTACAAATACACTCAAAATCTCCACAAATAAACACAAAACTTCCACAAATACAGTCAAAATCTCCACAAATAAACACAAAACGTCCACAAATACACTCAAAACCTCCACAAATAAGCACAAAACTTCCACAAATACACTCAAAACCTCCACAAATAAACACAAAACTTCTACAATACACTCAAAATCTCCCAAAAAAGACTAAAAGACTTAATAATAATGACACACAAAATAACCATAAATACACAAAAAAACTCCACAAAACTTCACAAATTCACAAAAAATCTTCGATAAATATACAAAAACTTCCACAGTGATGCAAAAAAGCCTCCACAATGACACACAAAACCTCCACAAATTCACTAAAAACTTCCACAAACACACTCAAAACCTCCACAAATAAACACAAAACCTCCACAAATACACTCAAAACCTCCACAAATAAACACAAAACCTCCACAAATACACTCAAAATCTCCACAAATAAACACAAAACTTCCACAAATACACTCAAAACCTCCACAAATAAACACAAAACTTCCACAAATACACTCAAAACCTCCACAAATACACTCAAAACCTCCACAAATAAATGGAAAACTTCCACAAATACACTTAAAACCTCCACAAATAAACACAAAACTTCCGCAGATCCACTCAAAACCTCCACAAATAAACACAAAACTTCCACAAATACACTCAAAACCTCCACAAATAAATACAAAACTTCCACAAATACACTTAAAACCTCCACAAATATACACAAAACTTCCACAAATACACTCAAAACCTCCACAAATACACTCAAAACCTCCACAAATATACTCAAAACTTCCACAAATACATTCAGAACCTCCACAAATAAACACAAAACTTCCACAATACACTCAAAATCTCCCAAAAAAGACTAAAAGACTTAATAATAATGACACACAAAATAACCATAAAGACACAAAAAACTCCACAAAACTTCACAAATTCACAAAAAATCTTTGATAAATATACAAAAACTTCCACAGTGATGCAAAAAAACCTCCACAATGACACAGAAAACCTCCACAAATTCACTAAAAACTTCCAGAACTACACAAAAACCTCCACAATGACAAACAAAACCTCCACAAATACAGAAAAACCTCCACAAATATACAAAAACTTCCACAAATATACTCAGACCTCAACAAATTCACAAAAAAACGTCCACAAAATCCCCACAAAACCTCCATAAAGAGACGTGAAACTACCACTGCTCTTCTTTCTCATCTTGCAGGTGACGGACGGTTTAAAGGACAAATCATCAAGACGAGACGAGCCCTCACAGGAGCCTGAAGGAAAAGTGTGAGTATCTTTCACCTGTACTTCACAACGGGGATCAAACATGGCTGATATACTGTATCTGCAGAGTACTGATGGTCACTGTTCATTTCTCCAGAACGAGAGCAGCCAGGAGCTGAAAGTGTGGGCAGAGGAACAGGATGCTGAGGACGAGTTGGAAGACGGTTCCCTGAACTGAATCCTGATTTCCCGTAATGGAGTTTTGTGGACTGACAGTTTGCTTGGTTGGTGCTCGGCCCAGGACTGGAGAGACAACTGGTCCAACAAGGTCAGTGCAATGGAGGTGCAAACATTAAAGGCAGAAAGTGTGAGATTTTTTAGTTGCTGTTCATTAATACTCCAGGATCAGTAAATGATTCTAGAGGATAGTCGAGTCTCACTCACAGGTCGTTGAATACCGACAGTTTTGGTTGCAGAAGCCAGTACAGTGTCACTGGTGGGACACTAGTCTCTCTCTCTCTTTTTCTGTTTGTCTTTTAAAAGAAATAATTAAAAAGGCAGACAAGTTTGCAAACAAGCGATGTACAAGTAACGTCAATGGAGAATAAAAGAAGGAAGTAAAAGTAGTATTTTAAATTAGTTTTACTAAGTGCTATATTATAGGCGGCTGACCTCGTTTCAGTCCAACATGTTAAATCTGTTTTGTTTTCTGAGAGGAAATATAAACAGTATGTCTGTGGCTGCATTTATTTGATCTAATTTATATATAATATAAATGATATAATCACATTTTATTTAACATGTATAAAGACAATGTTCAGCCGAAACATTAAAACAACTGGCGTTGGAACACAATGATCAATGTTATTTATGTACTAATGTACTACATGTATGCTGCTACAGGCATACTTTTCCTTTTGGTTCTTTGCAAAGCTGGATGTTTGCTAGCAAATGTAACCTTCCAGTTGACTTGCCACATTTATTTCATTTGTTTCATTGATTAAATATATTGGAAGCACCAATTAGTCACACAGTGAGAAAAAAAGTAGGGCGTGATCAGCAAACTCAGATTTAATTCTTCTTCTTCTTCTTATTGTTGTTATTCTTCTTCTTATTTTATTATTTTATATTATTATCTTATTATTATTATACTTCTTCTTATTATTATAATAATTATTATTTATGATTCTTATTCTTGTACTTACTCTTCCTCTTATTATTATCATCATTCTTCTTTTTATTATTATTATTATTATTATTATTATTATTATTACTATTATTATTATCATCATCATTCTTCTTTTTATTATTATTATTATCATCATTCCTCTTTTTATTATTATTATTATTATCATTCTTCTTTTTATTATTATTATTATTGTTGTTTTGTTGTTATTATTCTTATTCTTTTTTATTCTTCTTCTTATTATTCTTATTATTATTTTAAATTATGCATGGAAATGTACATAAAAAAATCTGCTGCATTGAGAATCGGTTCGTAATCGAATCGAATCATGAGGTGCCAAGAGATTCCCACCTCTAGTAGAAGTGCAGCGAATTGAGAGCTACAACAACAGCAGAACTGAGCGGAGACTCTAGGGACAAAAGTTCGGTAACAGCAATCCAGTTGTTAGTGGTCTGCCAGGCAAACCTGATGTTATGATTGTAAGTTAAAATTTAACTAGACCGGACTTCAGCTATCTTCAATGGCAAATGCCCGAGTGCTGTCCATCAGAGCTGTAAGCAGTGGTTTCCATGAATGGCAGTAGTCAGGCCTTTGATCAGCCGCTGGTATTGGTAATAGCGTATCTTACGAGCCCTTGTGCGATCCCGCCAACTTACAGGTCCCTCATGTTCAGACACCTATGGTTGGTAGAAGCGTGCCCAAAGCGTGCGTTGTTTAGTTTGGGCCTCGGCCTGGCTAGGGACATGCTCAGGGCCACGGTAGAAGCTAGCCTGACGCCACTGTAACGGTTCGGGTCTCTGCCCTCATCTGTCCATGACGATTCCACTCGCGAGTTCAGTGCGCATGGACGCGATGCCTTTGCCTTGAAGATAATGTTGAACCTCTGTGAAAAAACAAATTAAAAAACAATTAAAATTAATTGAAATTCAAAAACAAAGTCAAAAACAATTAAAATTAATTGAAATTAAAAAACTAATTCAAAAACAATTGCAGGAATTCATTTTCTCTGCAAGTGTGTGCAACAGCATCCTGCTTGACAACACCAAGCAGAGATCATTACAAAGCTTTTACAGGGCCCTCGGCCTCAATGCCCAGCAGGCCACTAACAAGGATCCAATTGTTTTGTAGCGACGGTTTTTTGTTTGGAAGGAGCTGTTGTGGTCATGTTCTTGGTGGAAGTGTAGCGAGCTGCCAGCTACAAACAGCTTGAGTGATTGTTAGTTATAATCGTATTGAAGGTTTGTTTTCAGTTCAGGTACGTCTCCACTCGAGCGTCCAAATGTGCGTTCAGAGAGTGCTCGATCAGCTTTATGAAACCTTGGAAGTTGTTTTGCTAGAGAAACATTGTGGCGTAAAGCTTTTCAGGTTAACAGTGTTAGCTAACCAATGTTGAGTGCAGTAAGCTAAGACAACCAGTTAACCCATGTAGAGTTCTAGACACGGAAGTCCAGTAACAGCAATCCAGTTGTAAATTTGTCTGCTAGGCAAGCGGCTCACGTCAAAACCCACGGGATTCAAGGAGTGTTTTTACAGCTACTGGATAAACACAAAAATATATATATAAAAAATATATCTTGAAATAAAATGTATATGAAAATACAAGTCTTTTTAGGGTGAACAACTTGACTCTCTGTGAGTCCTGTTAATAGCCCACTAAATGCGTTATTTGACGACCTGAGAATGAGACTCAAAAATCAGCTGTCTTTTTACAGAATTACTCTATGAGTATGCCGACATCAGGCAATTAATCAATTTATTAATAAGAGACCTCCATAATGCATGACACTGGCATGTCTGACATTTCCTCTCTAAGTTCTCAACTTTCTGCTTTTAATGCTAGATAATTTAATCTATAATAATATATGTTTGATCAGCCAATATTTAATTTTGATTATATGAATCAGCAAAGTAACTAGTAACTAAACCTGTTACACAAAGTGCAGTGAAAGTATGAATAATATAGTTCAAAAATCAATTTATGCAAAATATTAAAAGTAATTAATGTGTATATCTATACTGTTCAGCCAAAACATTAAAACAACTGACTAGTGAAGTGAGCATTGATCATCTTGTTTCAATCAAATGTTCTGCTTGGAAACTTATGAGTTCTGTCATTTCTGTGGATCCTCTTTGACAGACACCACCCACCCAAACCCCGTTCAGACCAACTACACCCCGTCATGGCAAAGAACCCAAGGTGTCAAACTGGCCTCCTCATCCTCCAGATCCCACTTCAGGTGAGCATCCACGGGATGCACCAGAACCAACTGCCATCCATGTTGGGGCCACCATGGATTGTTCTTGGCTCAGACTGCATCCAGTGGAAGCTCAGTTGGATTGAGATCTGGGGAATCTGGAGGCCAGGTTGACACTTTGAGCTCTTTCCCACGTTCCTCAGGTCATTTCTGAGCAGTTTTTACAGCGTTGCAGGTGCACTGTCCTGCTGGGGGGGCACTGCCACTAAGGAGTGCTGCTGCCATGAGGGGGTGCACTTGGTCTGCAGCTGTGTTTGGGTGGCTGGTGTTTGTCAAAGAGACATCCACATGAATGCTAGGACTCATGGTTTCACAGCCGAACATGACATTGGAACACAATGATCAATGTTATTTATTTCGCCTGTCACTGGTTCTAATGTTGTGGCTCTTAGTGTATACACATGTGAAATTCTTTTTACAAATACAGTCAAAATCTTCACAAATAAACACAAAACTTCCACAAATACAGTCAAAATCTCCACAAATAAACACAAAACGTCCACAAATACACTCAAAACCTCCACAAATAAGCACAAAACTTCCACAAATACACTCAAAACCTCCACAAATAAACACAAAACTTCTACAATACACTCAAAATCTCCCAAAAAAGACTAAAAGACTTAATAATAATGACACACAAAATAACCATAAATACACAAAAAAACTCCACAAAACTTCACAGATTCACAAAAAATCTTCGATAAATATACAAAAACTTCCACAGTGATGCAAAAAAGCCTCCACAATGACACACAAAACCTCCACAAATTCACTAAAAACTTCCACAAATACACTCAAAACCTCCACAAATAAACACAAAACCTCCACAAATACACTCAAAACCTCCACAAATAAACACAAAACCTCCACAAATACACTCAAAATCTCCACAAATAAACACAAAACTTCCACAAATACACTCAAAACCTCCACAAATAAACACAAAACTTCCACAAATAAACTCAAAACTTCCACAAATACACTCAAAACCTCCACAAATAAATACAAAAATTCCACAAATACACTCAAAACCTCCACAAATACACTCAAAACTTCCACAAATACACTCAAAACCTCCACAAATAAATACAAAACTTCCACAAATACACTCAAAACCTCCACAAATAAATACAAAACTTCCACAAATACACTCAAAACCTCCACAAATTAACACAAAACTTCCACAAATACACTCAAAACCTCCACAAATACACTCAAAACCTCCACAAATATACTCAAAACTTCCACAAATACATTCAGAACCTCCACAAATAAACACAAAACTTCCACAATACACTCAAAATCTCCCAAAAAAGACTAAAAGACTTAATAATAATGACACACAAAATAACCATAAAGACACAAAAAACTCCACAAAACTTCACAAATTCACAAAAAATCTTTGATAAATATACAAAAACTTCCACAGTGATGCAAAAAAACCTCCACAATGACACAGAAAACCTCCACAAATTCACTAAAAACTTCCAGAACTACACAAAAACCTCCACAATGACAAACAAAACCTCCACAAATACAGAAAAACCTCCACAAATATACAAAAACTTCCACAAATATACTCAGACCTCAACAAATTCACAAAAAAACGTCCACAAAATCCCCACAAAACCTCCATAAAGAGACGTGAAACTACCACTGCTCTTCTTTCTCATCTTGCAGGTGACGGACGGTTTAAAGGACAAATCATCAAGACGAGACGAGCCCTCACAGGAGCCTGAAGGAAAAGTGTGAGTATCTTTCACCTGTACTTCACAACGGGGATCAAACATGGCTGATATACTGTATCTGCAGAGTACTGATGGTCACTGTTCATTTCTCCAGAACGAGAGCAGCCAGGAGCTGAAAGTGTGGGCAGAGGAACAGGATGCTGAGGACGAGTTGGAAGACGGTTCCCTGAACTGAATCCTGATTTCCCGTAATGGAGTTTTGTGGACTGACAGTTTGCTTGGTTGGTGCTCGGCCCAGGACTGGAGAGACAACTGGTCCAACAAGGTCAGTGCAATGGAGGTGCAAACATTAAAGGCAGAAAGTGTGAGATTTTTTAGTTGCTGTTCATTAATACTCCAGGATCAATAAATGATTCTAGAGGATAGTCGAGTCTCACTCACAGGTCGTTGAATACCGACAGTTTTGGTTGGCAGAAGCCAGTACAGTGTCACTGGTGGGACACTAGTCTCTCTCTCTCTTTTTCTGTTTGTCTTTTAAAAGAAATAATTAAAAAGGCAGACAAGTTTGCAAACAAGCGATGTACAAGTAACGTCAATGGAGAATAAAAGAAGGAAGTAAAAGTAGTATTTTAAATTAGTTTTACTAAGTGCTATATTATAGGCGGCTGACCTCGTTTCAGTCCAACATGTTAAATCTGTTTTGTTTTCTGAGAGGAAATATAAACAGTATGTCTGTGGCTGCATTTATTTGATCTAATTTATATATAATATAAATGATATAATCACATTTTATTTAACATGTATAAAGACAATGTTCAGCCGAAACATTAAAACAACTGGCGTTGGAACACAATGATCAATGTTATTTATGTACTAATGTACTACATGTATGCTGCTACAGGCATACTTTTCCTTTTGGTTCTTTGCAAAGCTGGATGTTTGCTAGCAAATGTAACCTTCCAGTTGACTTGCCACATTTATTTCATTTGTTTCATTGATTAAATATATTGGAAGCACCAATTAGTCACACAGTGAGAAAAAAAGTAGGGCGTGATCAGCAAACTCAGATTTAATTCTTCTTCTTCTTCTTATTGTTGTTATTCTTCTTCTTATTTTATTATTTTATATTATTATCTTATTATTATTATACTTCTTCTTATTATTATAATAATTATTATTTATGATTCTTATTCTTGTACTTACTCTTCCTCTTATTATTATTATCATCATTCTTCTTTTTATTATTATTATTATTATTATTATTATTATTATTATTACTATTATTATTATCATCATCATTCTTCTTTTTATTATTATTATTATCATCATTCCTCTTTTTATTATTATTATTATCATCATTCTTCTTTTTATTATTATTATTATTGTTGTTTTGTTGTTATTATTCTTATTCTTTTTTATTCTTCTTATTATTCTTATTATTATTTTAAATTATGCATGGAAATGTACATAAAAAAATCTGCTGCATTGAGAATCGGTTCGTAATCGAATCGAATCATGAGGTGCCAAGAGATTCCCACCTCTAGTAGAAGTGCAGCGAATTGAGAGCTACAACAACAGCAGAACTGAGCGGAGACTCTAGGGACAAAAGTTCGGTAACAGCAATCCAGTTGTTAGTGGTCTGCCAGGCAAACCTGATGTTATGATTGTAAGTTAAAATTTAACTAGACCGGACTTCAGCTATCTTCAATGGCAAATGCCCGAGTGCTGTCCATCAGAGCTGTAAGCAGTGGTTTCCATGAATGGCAGTAGTCAGGCCTTTGATCAGCCGCTGGTATTGGTAATAGCGTATCTTACGAGCCCTTGTGCGATCCCGCCAACTTACAGGTCCCTCATGTTCAGACACCTATGGTTGGTAGAAGCGTGCCCAAAGCGTGCGTTGTTTAGTTTGGGCCTCGGCCTGGCTAGGGACATGCTCAGGGCCACGGTAGAAGCTAGCCTGACGCCACTGTAACGGTTCGGGTCTCTGCCCTCATCTGTCCATGACGATTCCACTCGCGAGTTCAGTGCGCATGGACGCGATGCCTTTGCCTTGAAGATAATGTTGAACCTCTGTGAAAAAAACAAATTAAAAACAATTAAAATTAATTGAAATTCAAAAACAAAGTCAAAAACAATTAAAATTAATTGAAATTAAAAAACTAATTCAAAAACAATTGCAGGAATTCATTTTCTCTGCAAGTGTGTGCAACAGCATCCTGCTTGACAACACCAAGCAGAGATCATTACAAAGCTTTTACAGGGCCCTCGGCCTCAATGCCCAGCAGGCCACTAACAAGGATCCAATTGTTTTGTAGCGACGGTTTTTTGTTTGGAAGGAGCTGTTGTGGTCATGTTCTTGGTGGAAGTGTAGCGAGCTGCTAGCTACAAACAGCTTGAGTGATTGTTAGTTATAATCGTATTGAAGGTTTGTTTTCAGTTCAGGTACGTCTCCACTCGAGCGTCCAAATGTGCGTTCAGAGAGTGCTCGATCAGCTTTATGAAACCTTGGAAGTTGTTTTGCTAGAGAAACATTGTGGCGTAAAGCTTTTCAGGTTAACAGTGTTAGCTAACCAATGTTGAGTGCAGTAAGCTAAGACAACCAGTTAACCCATGTAGAGTTCTAGACACGGAAGTTCAGTAACAGCAATCCAGTTGTAAATTTGTCTGCTAGGCAAGCGGCTCACGTCAAAACCCACGGGATTCAAGGAGTGTTTTTACAGCTACTACAAGTCTTTTTAGGGTGAACAACTCGACTCTCTGTGAGTCCTGTTAATAGCCCACTAAATGCGTTATTTGACGACCTGAGAATGAGACTCAAAAATCAGCTGTCTTTTTACAGAATTACTCTATGAGTATGCCGACATCAGGCAATTAATCAATTTATTAATAAGAGACCTCCATAATGCATGACACTGGCATGTCTGACATTTCCTCTCTAAGTTCTCAACTTTCTGCTTTTAATGCTAGAAATTTAATCTATAATAATATATAATGTTTGATCAGCCAATATTTAATTTTGATTATATGAATCAGCAAAGTAACTAGTAACTAAACCTGTTACACAAAGTGCAGTGAAAGTATGAATAATATAGTTCAAAAATCAATTTATGCAAAATATTAAAAGTAATTAATGTGTATATCTATACTGTTCAGCCAAAACATTAAAACAACTGACTAGTGAAGTGAGCATTGATCATCTTGTTTCAATCAAATGTTCTGCTTGGAAACTTTGAGTTCTGTCATTTCTGTGGATCCTCTTTGACAGACACCACCCACCCAAACCCCGTTCAGACCAACTACACCCCGTCATGGCAAAGAACCCAAGGTGTCAAACTGGCCTCCTCATCCTCCAGATCCCACTTCAGTTGAGCATCCACGGGATGCACCAGAACCAACTGCCATCCATGTTGGGGCCACCATGGATTGTTCTTGGCTCAGACTGCATCCAGTGGAAGCTCAGTTGGATTGAGATCTGGGGAATCTGGAGGCCAGGTTGACACTTTGAGCTCTTTCCCACGTTCCTCAGGTCATTTCTGAGCAGTTTTTACAGCGTTGCAGGTGCACTGTCCTGCTGGGGGGGCACTGCCACTAAGGAGTGCTGCTGCCATGAGGGGGTGCACTTGGTCTGCAGCTGTGTTTGGGTGGCTGGTGTTTGTCAAAGAGACATCCACATGAATGCTAGGACTCATGGTTTCACAGCCGAACATGACATTGGAACACAATGATCAATGTTATTTATTTCGCCTGTCACTGGTTCTAATGTTGTGGCTCTCAGTGTATACACATGTGAAATTCTTTTCCAAAATCTTCACAAATAAACACAAAACCTCCACAAATACACTCAAAATCTCCACAAATAAACACAAAACTTCCACAAATACACTCAAAACCTCCACAAATACACTCAAAACCTCCACAAATAAACACAAAACTTCCACAAATACACTCAAAACCTCCACAAATACACTCAAAACCTCCACAAATAAATAGAAAACTTCCACAAATACACTCAAAACCTCCACAAATAAACACAAAACTTCCACAAATACACTCAAAACCTCCACAAATAAACACAAAACTTCCACAAATACACTCAAAACCTCCACAAATAAACACAAAACTTCCACAGATACACTCAAAACCTCCACAAATAAACACAAAACTTCCACAAATACACGCAAAACCTCCACAAATAAACACAAAACTTCCACAAATACACTCAAAACCTCCACAAATAAACAGAAAACTTCCACAAATACACTCAAAACCTCCACAAATAAACACAAAACTTCCACAAATAGACTCAAAACCTCCACAAATACACTCAAAACCTCCACAAATACACTCAAAACTTCCACAAATACATTCAAAACCTCCACAAATAAAGACAAAACTTCCACAATACACTCAAAATCTCCCAAAAAAGACTAAAAGACTTAATAATAATGACACACAAAATAACCATAAAAACACACAAAAAACACTCCACAAAACTTCACAAATTCACAAAAAATCTTCGATAAATATACAAAAACTTCCACAGTGATGCAAAAAAAGCCTCCACAATGAGACACAAAACCTCCACAAATTCACTAAAAACTTCCACAAATACACTCAAAACCTCCACAAATAAACACAAAACCTCCACAAATACACTCAAAACCTCCACAAATACACTCAAAACCTCCACAAATACACTCAAAACCTCCACAAATAAATACAAAACTTCCACAAATACACTTTAAACCTCCACAAATAAACACAAAACTTCCACAAATACACTCAAAACCTCCACAAATAAACACAAAACTTCCACAAATACACTCAAAACCTCCACAAATAAACACAAAACTTCCACAATACACTCAAAATCTCCCAAAAAAGACTAAAAGACTTAATAATAATGACACACAAAATAACCATAAATACATAAAAAAAAAACTCCACAAAACTTCACAAATTCACCAAAAATCTTCGATAAATATACAAAAACCTCCACAATGACACATAAAACCTCCACAAATTCACTAAAAACTTCCACAACTACATAAAAACCTCCACAATGACACACAAAACCTCCACAAATACACAAAAACCTCCACAAATATTATAACTTCCACAAATATACTCAGACCTCAACAAATTCACAAATAACGTCCACAAAATCCCCACAAAACCTCCATAAAGAGACGTGAAACTACCACTGCTCTTCTTTCTCATCTTGCAGGTGATGGACGGTTGAAAGGACAAATCATCAAGACGAGCCAAACATTGGAGACAAGCCGCCACAGGAGCCTGAAGGAAAAGTGTGAGTATCTTTCACCTGTACTTCACAAGGGGGATCAAACATGGCTGATATATCTGCAGAGTACTGATGGTCACTGTTCATTTCTCCAGAACGAGAGCAGCCAGGAGCTGAAAGTGTGGGCAGAGGAACAGGATGCTGAGGACGAGTTGGAAGATGGTTCGCTGATTTCCCGTAATGGAGTTTTGTTGACTGACAGTTTGCATGGTTGGTGCTTGGCCCAGGACTGGAGAGACAACTGGTCCAACAAGGTCAGTGCAATGGAGGTGCAAAAATTAAAGGTAGAAAGTGTGAGATTTTTCAGTTGCTGTTCATCAATACTCTAGGATCAGTGAAAAAGTGCAGCAAACCCAGGAGGCAAACTGCACAACACTGCAGCAGACCCAAAAGGAAAGTGTAAAACAGTGCAGTGAACCCCAAAAGGAAAGTGTAAAACAGTGTTGCAAACCCCAACAGGAGAGTGTAAAACAGTGCAGCAAACCCAGAAGGCAAACTGTACAACACTGCAGCAAACCCAACAGGAAAGTTTACAACAGGACAACAGTTCAGCAAACCCAACAGGAAAGCGTACAACAGGACAACAGTGCAGCAAACCCCAAAAGGAAAGCGTAAAACAATGCAGCAAACTCAGGAGGCAAACTGCACAGCATCGCACCAGACCCAACAGGAAAGTGTAAAACAGTGCAGCAAACCCAGATGGCAAACTGCACAACACTGCAGCAGACCCAACAGGAAAGTATAAAACAGAGCAGCAAACCCCAAAAGGAAAGTGTAAAACAGTGCAGCAAACCCAGAAGGCAAACTGTACAACACTGCAGCAAACCCAACAGGAAAGTTTACAACAGGACAACAGTTCAGCAAACCCAACAGGAAAGCGTACAACAGGACAACAGTGCAGCAAACCCCAAAAGGAAAGCGTAAAACAGTGCAGCAAACCCCATGAGGAAAGTGTAAAGCAGTGCAGCAAACTCATGAGGCAAACTGCACAGCACCGCACCAGACCCAACAGGAAGGTGTAAAACAGTGCAGCAAACCCCAAAAGGAAAGTGTAAAACAGTGCAGCAAACCCAGAAGGCAAACTGCACAACACTGCAGTAGACCCAACAGGAAAGTGTAAAACAGTGCAGCAAACCCAGAAGGCAACTGCACAGCACTGCAGCAGACCCAACAGGAGAGTGTAAAGCAGTGCAGCAAACCCAAAAGGAAAGTGTAGGTTGCAGATCAACTCCCTGTCAAACTTGCTTCCTCATTGTCCAGAACCCAATCCAGTTGAGCATCTATGGGATGCGCCAGAACCAACTGCCATCCATGTTGGTGGCCCCCATGGACTGTTCTTGGCTCAGACTGCATCCAGTGGAAGCTCAGTTGGATTGAGATCTGGGGAATCTGAAGGCCAGGTTGATGCCTTGAGCTCTTTTCCATATTCCCAGGGTTGTTCTTGAGCAGTTTTTGCAGTGTTGCAGGTGCAACACTGCAGCAAACCCAAAAGGCAAGTGTAAAACAGTGCAGCAAACCCCAAAAAGAAAGTGTAAGATAGTGCAGCAATCCCAGAAGGCAAACTGTACAACAGTTCAGCAAACCCAACAGGAAAGCGTACAACAGGACAACAGTGCAGCAAACCCCAAAAGGAAAGCGTAAAACAGTGCAGCAAACCCCATGAGGAAAGTGTAAAGCAGTGCAGCAAACTCATGAGGCAAACTGCACAGCACAGCACCACACCAGACCCAACAGGAAAGAGTAAAACAGTGCAGCAAACCCCATGAGGAAAGTGTAAAACAGTGCAGCAAACTCAGGAGGCAAACTGCACAGCACCGCACCAGACCCAACAGGAAAGTGTAAAACAGTGCAGCAAACCAGAAAAGGCAAACTGCACAACACTGCAGCAGACCCAACAGGAAAGTATAAAACAGTGCAGCAAACCCCAAAAGGAAAGTGTAAAACAGTGCAGGAAACCCAGAAGGCAAACTGTACAATACTGCAGCAAACCCAACAGGAAAGCATACAACAGGACAACAGTGCAGCAAACCCCATGAGGAAAGTGTAAAACAGTGCAGCAAACTCAGGAGGCAAACTGCACAGCACCGCACCAGACCCAACAGGAAAGTGTAAAACAGTGCAGCAAACCAGAAAAGGCAAACTGCACAACACTGCAGCAGACCCAACAGGAAAGTGTAAAACAGTGCAGCAAACCCAGAAGGCAAACTGCACAGCACTGCAGCAGACCCAACAGGAGAGTGTAAAGCAGTGCAGCAAACCCAAAAGGAAAGTGTAGGTTGCAGATCAACTCCCTGTCAAACTTGCTTCCTCATTGTCCAGAACCCAATCCAGTTGAGCATCTATGGGATGCGCCAGAACCAACTGCCATCCATGTTGGTGGCCCCCATGGATTGTTCTTGGCTCAGACTGCATCCAGTGGAAGCTCAGTTGGATTGAGATCTGGGGAATCTGAAGGCCAGGTTGACGCCTTGAGCTCTTTTCCATATTCCCAGGGTTGTTCTTGAGTAGTTTTTGAAGTGTTGCAGGCGCAACACTGCAGCAAACCCAAAAGGCAAGTGTAAAACAGTGCAGCAAACCCCAAAAAGAAAGTGTAAGATAGTGCAGCAATCCCAGAAGGCAAACTTTACAACAGTTCAGCAAACCCATCAGGAAAGCGTACAACAGGACAACAGTGCAGCAAACCCCAAAAGGAAAGCGTAAAACAATGCAGCAAACTCAGGAGGCAAACTGCACAGCACACCAGACCCAACAGGAAAGAGTAAAACAGTGCAGCAAACCCCATGAGGAAAGTGTAAAACAGTGCAGCAAACCCCAAAAGGAAAGTGTAAAACAGTGCAGCAAACCCAGAAGGCAAACTGTACAACACTGCAGCAAACCCAACAGGAAAGTTTACAACAGGACAACAGTTCAGCAAACCCAACAGGAAAGCGTACAACAGGACAACAGTGCAGCAAACCCCAAAAGGAAAGTGTAAAACAGTGCAGCAAACTCAGGAGGCAAACTGCACAGCACTGCACCACACCCAACAGGAAAGTGTAAAACAGTGCAGCAAACCCAGATGGCAAACTGCACAACACTGCAGAAAACCCAACAGGAAAGTTTACAACGGGACAACAGTTCAGCAAACCCAACAGGAAAGTGTACAACAGGACAACAGTGCAGCAAACCCCAAAAGGAAAGCGTAAAACAGTGCAGCAAACCCCATGAGGAAAGTGTAAAACAGTGCAGCAAACTCAGGAGGCAAACTGCACAGCACCGCACTAGACCGAACAGGAAAGTGTAAAACAGTGCAGCAAACCCCAAAAGGAAAGCGTAAAACAATGCAGGAAACTCAGGAGGCAAACTGCACAGCACCACACCAGACCCAACAGGAAAGAGTAAAACAGTGCAGCAAACCCCATGAGGAAAGTGTAAAACAGTGCAGCAAACTCAGGAGGCAAACTGCACAGCATCGCACCAGACCCAACAGGAAAGTGTAAAACAGTGCAGCAAACCCAGATGGCAAACTGCACAACACTGCAGCAGACCCAACAGGAAAGTGTAAAACAGTGCAGCAAACCCAGAAGGCAACTGCACAGCACTGCAGCAGACCCAACAGGAGAGTGTAAAGCAGTGCAGCAAACCCAAAAGGAAAGTGTAGGTTGCAGATCAACTCCCTGTCAAACTTGCTTCCTCATTGTCCAGAACCCAATCCAGCTGAGCATCTATGGGATGCGCCAGAACCAACTGCCATCCATGTTGGTGGCCCCCATGGATTGTTCTTGGCTCAGACTGCATCCAGTGGAAGCTCAGTTGGATTGAGATCTGGGGAATCTGAAGGCCAGGTTGACGCCTTGAGCTCCATATTCCCAGGGGCGTTCTTGAGTAGTTTTTGAAGTGTTGCAGGCGCAACACTGCAGCAAACCCAAAAGGCAAGTGTAAAACAGTGCAGCAAACCCCAAAAAGAAAGTGTAAGATAGTGCAGCAATCCCAGAAGGCAAACTGTACAACAGTTCAGCAAACCCAACAGGAAAGCGTACAACAGGACAACAGTGCAGCAAACCCCAAAAGGAAAGCATAAAACAATGCAGCAAACTCAGGAGGCAAACTGCACAGCACCACACCAGACCCAACAGGAAAGAGTAAAACAGTGCAGCAAACCCCATGAGGAAAGTGTAAAACAGTGCAGCAAACCCCAAAAGGAAAGTGTAAAACAGTGCAGCAAACCCAGAAGGCAAACTGTACAACACTGCAGCAAACCCAACAGGAAAGTTTACAACAGGACAACAGTTCAGCAAACCCAACAGGAAAGCGTACAACAGGACAACAGTGCAGCAAACCCCAAAAGGAAAGTGTAAAACAGTGCAGCAAACTCAGGAGGCAAACTGCATAGCACCGCACCAGACCCAACAGGAAAGTGTAAAACAGTGCAGCAAACCCAGATGGCAAACTGCACAACACTGCAGCAAACCCAACAGGAAAGTTTACAACGTGTGCAGCAAACCCCAAAAGGAAAGCGTAAAACAGTGCAGCAAACCCCATGAGGAAAGTGTAAAACAGTGCAGCAAACTCAGGAGGCAAACTGCACAGCACCGCACTAGACCGAACAGGAAAGTGTAAAACAGTGTAGCAAACCCCAAAAGGAAAGCGTAAAACAATGCAGCAAACTCAGGAGGCAAACTGCACAGCACCACACCAGACCCAACAGGAAAGAGTAAAACAGTGCAGCAAACCCCATGAGGAAAGTGTAAAACAGTGCAGCAAACCCAGAAGGCAAACTGCACAGCACTGCAGCAGACCCAACAGAGAGTGTAAAACAGTGCAGCAAACCAGAAAAGGCAAACTGCACAACACTGCAGCAGACCCAACAGGAAAGTGTAAAACAGTGCAGCAAACCCAGAAGGCAACTGCACAGCACTGCAGCAGACCCAACAGGAGAGTGTAAAGCAGTGCAGCAAACCCAACAGGAAAGTGTAGGTTGCAGATCAACTCCCTGTCAAACTTGCTTCCTCATTGTCCAGAACCCAATCCAGTTGAGCATCTATGGGATGCGCCAGAACCAACTGCCATCCATGTTGGTGGCCCCCATGGATTGTTCTTGGCTCAGACTGCATCCAGTGGAAGCTCAGTTGGATTGAGATCTGGGGAATCTGTAGGCCAGGTTGACGCCTTGAGCTCCATATTCCCAGGGTTGTTCTTGAGTAGTTTTTGAAGTGTTGCAGGCGCAACACTGCAGCAAACCCAAAAGGCAAGTGTAAAACAGTGCAGCAAACCCCCAAAAGAAAGTGTAAGATAGTGCAGCAATCCCAGAAGGCAAACTGTACAACAGTTCAGCAAACCCAACAGGAAAGCGTACAACAGGACAACAGTGCAGCAAACCCCAAAAGGAAAGCGTAAAACAATGCAGCAAACTCAGGAGGCAAACTGCACAGCACCACACCAGACCCAACAGGAAAGAGTAAAACAGTGCAGCAAACCCCATGAGGAAAGTGTAAAACAGTGCACCAGACCCAACAGGAAAGTGTAAAACAGTGCAGCAAACCCAGATGGCAAACTGCACAACACTGCAGCAAACCCAACAGGAAAGTTTACAACGGGACAACAGTTCAGCAAACCCAACAGGAAAGCGTACAACAGGACAACAGTGCAGCAAACCCCAAAAGGAAAGCGTAAAACAGTGCAGCAAACCCCATGAGGAAAGTGTAAAACAGTGCAGCAAACTCAGGAGGCAAACTGCACAGCACCGCACTAGACCGAACAGGAAAGTGTAAAACAGTGTAGCAAACCCCAAAAGGAAAGGGTAAAACAATGCAGCAAACTCAGGAGGCAAACTGCACAGCACCACACCAGACCGAACAGGAAAGAGTAAAACAGTGCAGCAAACCCCATGAGGAAAGTGTAAAACAGTGCAGCAAACTCAGGAGGGAAACTGCACAGCATCGCACCAGACCCAACAGGAAAGTGTAAAACAGTGCAGCAAACCCAGATGGCAAACTGCACAACACTGCAGCAGACCCAACAGGAAAGTGTAAAACAGTGCAGCAAACCAGAAAAGGCAAACTGCACAACACTGCAGCAGACCCAACAGGAAAGTATAAAACAGTGCAGCAAACCCCAAAAGGAAAGTGTAAAACAGTGCAGGAAACCCAGAAGGCAAACTGTACAATACTGCAGCAAACCCAACAGGAAAGCATACAACAGGACAACAGTGCAGCAAACCCCATGAGGAAAATGTAAAACAGTGCAGCAAACTCAGGAGGCAAACTGCACAGCACCGCACCAGACCCAACAGGAAAGTGTAAAACAGTGCAGCAAACCAGAAAAGGCAAACTGCACAACACTGCAGCAGACCCAACAGGAAAGTGTAAAACAGTGCAGCAAACCCAGAAGGCAAACTGCACAGCACTGCAGCAGACCCAACAGGAGAGTGTAAAGCAGTGCAGCAAACCCAAAAGGAAAGTGTAGGTTGCAGATCAACTCCCTGTCAAACTTGCTTCCTCATTGTCCAGAACCCAATCCAGTTGAGCATCTATGGGATGCGCCAGAACCAACTGCCATCCATGTTGGTGGCCCCCATGGATTGTTCTTGGCTCAGACTGCATCCAGTGGAAGCTCAGTTGGATTGAGATCTGGGGAATCTGAAGGCCAGGTTGACGCCTTGAGCTCTTTTCCATATTCCCAGGGTTGTTCTTGAGTAGTTTTTGAAGTGTTGCAGGCGCAACACTGCAGCAAACCCAAAAGGCAAGTGTAAAACAGTGCAGCAAACCCCAAAAAGAAAGTGTAAGATAGTGCAGCAATCCCAGAAGGCAAACTGTACAACAGTTCAGCAAACCCATCAGGAAAGCGTACAACAGGACAACAGTGCAGCAAACCCCAAAAGGAAAGCGTAAAACAATGCAGCAAACTCAGGAGGCAAACTGCACAGCACACCAGACCCAACAGGAAAGAGTAAAACAGTGCAGCAAACCCCATGAGGAAAGTGTAAAACAGTGCAGCAAACCCCAAAAGGAAAGTGTAAAACAGTGCAGCAAACCCAGAAGGCAAACTGTACAACACTGCAGCAAACCCAACAGGAAAGTTTACAACAGGACAACAGTTCAGCAAACCCAACAGGAAAGCGTACAACAGGACAACAGTGCAGCAAACCCCAAAAGGAAAGTGTAAAACAGTGCAGCAAACTCAGGAGGCAAACTGCACAGCACTGCACCACACCCAACAGGAAAGTGTAAAACAGTGCAGCAAACCCAGATGGCAAACTGCACAACACTGCAGAAAACCCAACAGGAAAGTTTACAACGGGACAACAGTTCAGCAAACCCAACAGGAAAGTGTACAACAGGACAACAGTGCAGCAAACCCCAAAAGGAAAGCGTAAAACAGTGCAGCAAACCCCATGAGGAAAGTGTAAAACAGTGCAGCAAACTCAGGAGGCAAACTGCACAGCACCGCACTAGACCGAACAGGAAAGTGTAAAACAGTGCAGCAAACCCCAAAAGGAAAGCGTAAAACAATGCAGGAAACTCAGGAGGCAAACTGCACAGCACCACACCAGACCCAACAGGAAAGAGTAAAACAGTGCAGCAAACCCCATGAGGAAAGTGTAAAACAGTGCAGCAAACTCAGGAGGCAAACTGCACAGCATCGCACCAGACCCAACAGGAAAGTGTAAAACAGTGCAGCAAACCCAGATGGCAAACTGCACAACACTGCAGCAGACCCAACAGGAAAGTATAAAACAGTGCAGCAAACCCCAAAAGGAAAGTGTAAAACAGTGCAGGAAACCCAGAAGGCAAACTGTACGATACTGCAGCAAACCCAACAGGAAAGCATGCAACAGGACAACAGTGCAGCAAACCCCATGAGGAAAGTGTAAAACAGTGCAGCAAACTCAGGAGGCAAACTGCACAGCACCGCACCAGACCCAACAGGAAAGTGTAAAACGGTGCAGCAAACCAGAAAAGGCAAACTGCACAACACTGCAGCAGACCCAACAGGAAAGTGTAAAACAGTGCAGCAAACCAGAAAAGGCAAACTGCACAACACTGCAGCAGACCCAACAGGAAAGTGTAAAACAGTGCAGCAAACCCAGAAGGCAACTGCACAGCACTGCAGCAGACCCAACAGGAGAGTGTAAAGCAGTGCAGCAAACCCAAAAGGAAAGTGTAGGTTGCAGATCAACTCCCTGTCAAACTTGCTTCCTCATTGTCCAGAACCCAATCCAGTTGAGCATCTATGGGATGCGCCAGAACCAACTGCCATCCATGTTGGTGGCCCCCATGGATTGTTCTTGGCTCAGACTGCATCCAGTGGAAGCTCAGTTGGATTGAGATCTGGGGAATCTGAAGGCCAGGTTGACGCCTTGAGCTCTTTTCCATATTCCCAGGGTTGTTCTTGAGTAGTTTTTGAAGTGTTGCAGGCGCAACACTGCAGCAAACCCAAAAGGCAAGTGTAAAACAGTGCAGCAAACCCCAAAAAGAAAGTGTAAGATAGTGCAGCAATCCCAGAAGGCAAACTGTACAACAGTTCAGCAAACCCATCAGGAAAGCGTACAACAGGACAACAGTGCAGCAAACCCCAAAAGGAAAGCGTAAAACAATGCAGCAAACTCAGGAGGCAAACTGCACAGCACACCAGACCCAACAGGAAAGAGTAAAACAGTGCAGCAAACCCCATGAGGAAAGTGTAAAACAGTGCAGCAAACCCCAAAAGGAAAGTGTAAAACAGTGCAGCAAACCCAGAAGGCAAACTGTACAACACTGCAGCAAACCCAACAGGAAAGTTTACAACAGGACAACAGTTCAGCAAACCCAACAGGAAAGCGTACAACAGGACAACAGTGCAGCAAACCCCAAAAGGAAAGTGTAAAACAGTGCAGCAAACTCAGGAGGCAAACTGCACAGCACTGCACCACACCCAACAGGAAAGTGTAAAACAGTGCAGCAAACCCAGATGGCAAACTGCACAACACTGCAGAAAACCCAACAGGAAAGTTTACAACGGGACAACAGTTCAGCAAACCCAACAGGAAAGTGTACAACAGGACAACAGTGCAGCAAACCCCAAAAGGAAAGCGTAAAACAGTGCAGCAAACCCCATGAGGAAAGTGTAAAACAGTGCAGCAAACTCAGGAGGCAAACTGCACAGCACCGCACTAGACCGAACAGGAAAGTGTAAAACAGTGCAGCAAACCCCAAAAGGAAAGCGTAAAACAATGCAGGAAACTCAGGAGGCAAACTGCACAGCACCACACCAGACCCAACAGGAAAGAGTAAAACAGTGCAGCAAACCCCATGAGGAAAGTGTAAAACAGTGCAGCAAACTCAGGAGGCAAACTGCACAGCATCGCACCAGACCCAACAGGAAAGTGTAAAACAGTGCAGCAAACCCAGATGGCAAACTGCACAACACTGCAGCAGACCCAACAGGAAAGTGTAAAACAGTGCAGCAAACCCAGAAGGCAACTGCACAGCACTGCAGCAGACCCAACAGGAGAGTGTAAAGCAGTGCAGCAAACCCAAAAGGAAAGTGTAGGTTGCAGATCAACTCCCTGTCAAACTTGCTTCCTCATTGTCCAGAACCCAATCCAGTTGAGCATCTATGGGATGCGCCAGAACCAACTGCCATCCATGTTGGTGGCCCCCATGGATTGTTCTTGGCTCAGACTGCATCCAGTGGAAGCTCAGTTGGATTGAGATCTGGGGAATCTGAAGGCCAGGTTGACGCCTTGAGCTCTTTTCCATATTCCCAGGGTTGTTCTTGAGTAGTTTTTGAAGTGTTGCAGGCGCAACACTGCAGCAAACCCAAAAGGCAAGTGTAAAACAGTGCAGCAAACCCCAAAAAGAAAGTGTAAGATAGTGCAGCAATCCCAGAAGGCAAACTGTACAACAGTTCAGCAAACCCATCAGGAAAGCGTACAACAGGACAACAGTGCAGCAAACCCCAAAAGGAAAGCGTAAAACAATGCAGCAAACTCAGGAGGCAAACTGCACAGCACACCAGACCCAACAGGAAAGAGTAAAACAGTGCAGCAAACCCCATGAGGAAAGTGTAAAACAGTGCAGCAAACCCCAAAAGGAAAGTGTAAAACAGTGCAGCAAACCCAGAAGGCAAACTGTACAACACTGCAGCAAACCCAACAGGAAAGTTTACAACAGGACAACAGTTCAGCAAACCCAACAGGAAAGCGTACAACAGGACAACAGTGCAGCAAACCCCAAAAGGAAAGTGTAAAACAGTGCAGCAAACTCAGGAGGCAAACTGCACAGCACTGCACCACACCCAACAGGAAAGTGTAAAACAGTGCAGCAAACCCAGATGGCAAACTGCACAACACTGCAGAAAACCCAACAGGAAAGTTTACAACGGGACAACAGTTCAGCAAACCCAACAGGAAAGTGTACAACAGGACAACAGTGCAGCAAACCCCAAAAGGAAAGCGTAAAACAGTGCAGCAAACCCCATGAGGAAAGTGTAAAACAGTGCAGCAAACTCAGGAGGCAAACTGCACAGCACCGCACTAGACCGAACAGGAAAGTGTAAAACAGTGCAGCAAACCCCAAAAGGAAAGCGTAAAACAATGCAGGAAACTCAGGAGGCAAACTGCACAGCACCACACCAGACCCAACAGGAAAGAGTAAAACAGTGCAGCAAACCCCATGAGGAAAGTGTAAAACAGTGCAGCAAACTCAGGAGGCAAACTGCACAGCATCGCACCAGACCCAACAGGAAAGTGTAAAACAGTGCAGCAAACCCAGATGGCAAACTGCACAACACTGCAGCAGACCCAACAGGAAAGTATAAAACAGTGCAGCAAACCCCAAAAGGAAAGTGTAAAACAGTGCAGGAAACCCAGAAGGCAAACTGTACGATACTGCAGCAAACCCAACAGGAAAGCATGCAACAGGACAACAGTGCAGCAAACCCCATGAGGAAAGTGTAAAACAGTGCAGCAAACTCAGGAGGCAAACTGCACAGCACCGCACCAGACCCAACAGGAAAGTGTAAAACGGTGCAGCAAACCAGAAAAGGCAAACTGCACAACACTGCAGCAGACCCAACAGGAAAGTGTAAAACAGTGCAGCAAACCAGAAAAGGCAAACTGCACAACACTGCAGCAGACCCAACAGGAAAGTGTAAAACAGTGCAGCAAACCCAGAAGGCAACTGCACAGCACTGCAGCAGACCCAACAGGAGAGTGTAAAGCAGTGCAGCAAACCCAAAAGGAAAGTGTAGGTTGCAGATCAACTCCCTGTCAAACTTGCTTCCTCATTGTCCAGAACCCAATCCAGTTGAGCATCTATGGGATGCGCCAGAACCAACTGCCATCCATGTTGGTGGCCCCCATGGATTGTTCTTGGCTCAGACTGCATCCAGTGGAAGCTCAGTTGGATTGAGATCTGGGGAATCTGAAGGCCAGGTTGACGCCTTGAGCTCCATATTCCCAGGGGCGTTCTTGAGTAGTTTTTGAAGTGTTGCAGGCGCAACACTGCAGCAAACCCAAAAGGCAAGTGTAAAACAGTGCAGCAAACCCCAAAAAGAAAGTGTAAGATAGTGCAGCAATCCCAGAAGGCAAACTGTACAACAGTTCAGCAAACCCAACAGGAAAGCGTACAACAGGACAACAGTGCAGCAAACCCCAAAAGGAAAGCATAAAACAATGCAGCAAACTCAGGAGGCAAACTGCACAGCACCACACCAGACCCAACAGGAAAGAGTAAAACAGTGCAGCAAACCCCATGAGGAAAGTGTAAAACAGTGCAGCAAACCCCAAAAGGAAAGTGTAAAACAGTGCAGCAAACCCAGAAGGCAAACTGTACAACACTGCAGCAAACCCAACAGGAAAGTTTACAACAGGACAACAGTTCAGCAAACCCAACAGGAAAGCGTACAACAGGACAACAGTGCAGCAAACCCCAAAAGGAAAGTGTAAAACAGTGCAGCAAACTCAGGAGGCAAACTGCATAGCACCGCACCAGACCCAACAGGAAAGTGTAAAACAGTGCAGCAAACCCAGATGGCAAACTGCACAACACTGCAGCAAACCCAACAGGAAAGTTTACAACGTGTGCAGCAAACCCCAAAAGGAAAGCGTAAAACAGTGCAGCAAACCCCATGAGGAAAGTGTAAAACAGTGCAGCAAACTCAGGAGGCAAACTGCACAGCACCGCACTAGACCGAACAGGAAAGTGTAAAACAGTGTAGCAAACCCCAAAAGGAAAGCGTAAAACAATGCAGCAAACTCAGGAGGCAAACTGCACAGCACCACACCAGACCCAACAGGAAAGAGTAAAACAGTGCAGCAAACCCCATGAGGAAAGTGTAAAACAGTGCAGCAAACCCAGAAGGCAAACTGCACAGCACTGCAGCAGACCCAACAGGAAAGTGTAAAACAGTGCAGCAAACCAGAAAAGGCAAACTGCACAACACTGCAGCAGACCCAACAGGAAAGTGTAAAACAGTGCAGCAAACCCAGAAGGCAACTGCACAGCACTGCAGCAGACCCAACAGGAGAGTGTAAAGCAGTGCAGCAAACCCAACAGGAAAGTGTAGGTTGCAGATCAACTCCCTGTCAAACTTGCTTCCTCATTGTCCAGAACCCAATCCAGTTGAGCATCTATGGGATGCGCCAGAACCAACTGCCATCCATGTTGGTGGCCCCCATGGATTGTTCTTGGCTCAGACTGCATCCAGTGGAAGCTCAGTTGGATTGAGATCTGGGGAATCTGAAGGCCAGGTTGACGCCTTGAGCTCCATATTCCCAGGGTTGTTCTTGAGTAGTTTTTGAAGTGTTGCAGGCGCAACACTGCAGCAAACCCAAAAGGCAAGTGTAAAACAGTGCAGCAAACCCCCAAAAGAAAGTGTAAGATAGTGCAGCAATCCCAGAAGGCAAACTGTACAACAGTTCAGCAAACCCAACAGGAAAGCGTACAACAGGACAACAGTGCAGCAAACCCCAAAAGGAAAGCGTAAAACAATGCAGCAAACTCAGGAGGCAAACTGCACAGCACCACACCAGACCCAACAGGAAAGAGTAAAACAGTGCAGCAAACCCCATGAGGAAAGTGTAAAACAGTGCACCAGACCCAACAGGAAAGTGTAAAACAGTGCAGCAAACCCAGATGGCAAACTGCACAACACTGCAGCAAACCCAACAGGAAAGTTTACAACGGGACAACAGTTCAGCAAACCCAACAGGAAAGCGTACAACAGGACAACAGTGCAGCAAACCCCAAAAGGAAAGCGTAAAACAGTGCAGCAAACCCCATGAGGAAAGTGTAAAACAGTGCAGCAAACTCAGGAGGCAAACTGCACAGCACCGCACTAGACCGAACAGGAAAGTGTAAAACAGTGTAGCAAACCCCAAAAGGAAAGGGTAAAACAATGCAGCAAACTCAGGAGGCAAACTGCACAGCACCACACCAGACCGAACAGGAAAGAGTAAAACAGTGCAGCAAACCCCATGAGGAAAGTGTAAAACAGTGCAGCAAACTCAGGAGGCAAACTGCACAGCATCGCACCAGACCCAACAGGAAAGTGTAAAACAGTGCAGCAAACCCAGATGGCAAACTGCACAACACTGCAGCAGACCCAACAGGAAAGTGTAAAACAGTGCAGAAAACCCAGAAGGCAAACTGCACAGCACTGCAGCAGACCCAACAGAGAGTGTAAAACAGTGCAGCAAACCAGAAAAGGCAAACTGCACAACACTGCAGCAGACCCAACAGGAAAGTGTAAAACAGTGCAGCAAACCCAGAAGGCAACTGCACAGCACTGCAGCAGACCCAACAGGAGAGTGTAAAGCAGTGCAGCAAACCCAAAAGGAAAGTGTAGGTTGCAGATCAACTCCCTGTCAAACTTGCTTCCTCATTGTCCAGAACCCAATCCAGTTGAGCATCTATGGGATGCGCCAGAACCAACTGCCATCCATGTTGGTGGCCCCCATGGATTGTTCTTGGCTCAGACTGCATCCAGTGGAAGCTCAGTTGGATTGAGATCTGGGGAATCTGAAGGCCAGGTTGACGCCTTGAGCTCTTTTCCATATTCCCAGGGTTGTTCTTGAGTAGTTTTTGAAGTGTTGCAGGCGCAACACTGCAGCAAACCCAAAAGGCAAGTGTAAAACAGTGCAGCAAACCCCAAAAAGAAAGTGTAAGATAGTGCAGCAATCCCAGAAGGCAAACTGTACAACAGTTCAGCAAACCCAACAGGAAAGCGTACAACAGGACAACAGTGCAGCAAACCCCAAAAGGAAAGCGTAAAACAATGCAGCAAACTCAAGAGGCAAACTGCACAGCACCACACCAGACCCAACAGGAAAGAGTAAAACAGTGCAGCAAACCCCATGAGGAAAGTGTAAAACAGTGCAGCAAACCCCAAAAGGAAAGTGTAAAACAGTGCAGCAAACCCAGAAGGCAAACTGTACAACACTGCAGCAAACCCAACAGGAAAGTTTACAACAGGACAACAGTTCAGCAAACCCAACAGGAAAGCGTACAACAGGACAACAGTGCAGCAAACCCCAAAAGGAAAGTGTAAAACAGTGCAGCAAACTCAGGAGGCAAACTGCACAGCACTGCACCACACCCAACAGGAAAGTGTAAAACAGTGCAGCAAACCCAGATGGCAAACTGCACAACACTGCAGCAAACCCAACAGGAAAGTTTACAACGGGACAACAGTTCAGCAAACCCAACAGGAAAGCGTACAACAGGACAACAGTGCAGCAAACCCCAAAAGGAAAGCATAAAACAGTGCAGCAAACCCCATGAGGAAAGTGTAAAACAGTGCAGCAAACTCAGGAGGCAAACTGCACAGCACCGCACTAGACCGAACAGGAAAGTGTAAAACAGTGCAGCAAACCCCAAAAGGAAAGCGTAAAACAATGCAGCAAACTCAGGAGGCAAACTGCACAGCACCACACCAGACCCAACAGGAAAGAGTAAAACAGTGCAGCAAACCCCATGAGGAAAGTGTAAAACAGTGCAGCAAAATCAGGAGGCAAACTGCACAGCATCGCACCAGACCCAACAGGAAAGTGTAAAACAGTGCAGCAAACCCCAAAAGGAAAGTGTAAAACAGTGCAGGAAACCCAGATGGCAAACTGCACAACACTGCAGCAGACCCAACAGGAAAGTATAAAACAGTGCAGCAAACCCCAAAAGGAAAGTGTAAAACAGTGCAGGAAACCCAGAAGGCAAACTGTACAATACTGCAGTAAACCCAACAGGAAAGCATACAACAGGACAACAGTGCAGCAAACCCCATGAGGAAAGTGTAAAACAGTGCAGCAAACTCAGGAGGCAAACTGCACAACACCGCACCAGACCCAACAGGAAAGTGTAAAACAGTGCAGCAAACCAGAAAAGGCAAACTGCACAACACTGCAGCAGACCCAACAGGAAAGTGTAAAACAGTGCAGCAAACCCAGAAGGCAAACTGCACAGCACTGCAGCAGACCCAACAGGAGAGTGTAAAGCAGTGCAGCAAACCCAAAAGGAAAGTGTAGGTTGCAGATCAACTCCCTGTCAAACTTGCTTCCTCATTGTCCAGAACCCAATCCAGTTGAGCATCTATGGGATGCGCCAGAACCAACTGCCATCCACGTTGGTGGCCCCCATGGATTGTTCTTGGCTCAGACTGCATCCAGTGGAAGCTCAGTTGGATTGAGATCTGGGGAATCTGAAGGCCAGGTTGATGCCTTGAGCTCTTTTCCATATTCCCAGGGTTGTTCTTGAGCAGTTTTTGAAGTGTTGCAGGCGCAACACTGCAGCAAACCCAAAAGGCAAGTGTAAAACAGTGCAGCAAACCCCAAAAAGAAAGTGTAAGATAGTGCAGCAATCCCAGAAGGCAAACTGTACAACAGTTCAGCAAACCCAACAGGAAAGCGTACAACAGGACAACAGTGCAGCAAACCCCAAAAGGAAAGCGTAAAACAATGCAGCAAACTCAGGAGGCAAACTGCACAGCACACCAGACCCAACAGGAAAGAGTAAAACAGTGCAGCAAACCCCATGAGGAAAGTGTAAAACAGTGCAGCAAACCCCAAAAGGAAAGTGTAAAACAGTGCAGCAAACCCAGAAGGCAAACTGTACAACACTGCAGCAAACCCAACAGGAAAGTTTACAACAGGACAACAGTTCAGCAAACCCAACAGGAAAGCGTACAACAGGACAACAGTGCAGCAAACCCCAAAAGGAAAGCGTGCAGCAAACCCCAAACGGAAAGTGTAAGATAGTACAGCAATTCCAGAAGGCAAACTGTAAAACACTGCAGCAAACCCAACAGGAAAGTGTACAACAGGACAACAGTTCAGCAAACCCAAGAGGAAAGCGTACAACAGGACAACAGTGCAGCAAACCCCAAAAGGAAAGCGTAAAACAGTGCAGCAAACCCCATGAGGAAAGTGTAAAACAGTGCAGCAAACTCAGGAGGCAAACTGCACAGCACCGCACCAGACCCAACAGGAAAGTGTACAACAGTGCAGCAAACCCCAAAAGGAAAGTGTAAAACAGTGCAGCAAACTCAGGAGGCAAACTGCACAGCACCGCACCAGACCCAACAGGAAAGTGTAAAACAGTGCAGCAAACCAGAAAAGGCAAACTGCACAACACTGCAGCAGACCCAACAGGAAAGTATAAAACAGTGCAGCAAACCCCAAAAGGAAAGTGTAAAACAGTGCAGCAAACCCAGAAGGCAAACTGTACAACACTGCAGCAAACCCAACAGGAAAGTTTACAACAGGACAACAGTTCAGCAAACCCAACAGGAAAGCGTACAACAGGACAACAGTGCAGCAAACCCCAAAAGGAAAGTGTAAAACAGTGCAGCAAATCCAGAAGGCAACCTGCACAACACTGCAGGAAACCCAAAAGCAAAGTGTAAAACAGTGCAGCAAACCTAAAAGGCAAACTGTACACTGGTGTAACAAACATAAAAGGAAAGTGTAAAATGGTGCAGCAAACCCAAAAGGCAAAGTATACACTGGTGCAACAAACATAAAAGGAAAGTGTAAAACAGTGCAGCAAACCCAGAAGGTAAACTGTACAAGAATGCAGCTGCTCATTAATACACTAGGATCAGTAAATAATTCCAGAGGAATTAAAAAGGCAAACAAAGTTGCAAACAAGCAATGTATAATTAATTTCATTGGGAAATAAAAGAGGGAAGTAAAAGAAGTATTTTAAATGGGTTTTACTAAGTGTGATATTGTAAGCATTTGGCCTTGTTTCAGTTCAACATGTTAAATGGGTTTTGTTTACTGAGAGGAAATATCAACAGTATATCTGTTTAGAACAACTGCATTCATTTGATCTTGTTTGTATATAATATATATAACATGATTATATTTTATTTAACATATGCTATGCTGTTCAACCGAAACATTACATCAACTGACTAGTGAAGTGAGCATTGATCATCTTGTTGCAATCAAATGTTATGCTTGGAAACTTTGAGTTCTGTCATTTCTGTGGATCCTCTTTGACAAACACCACCCACCCAAACCCTGTTCAGACCAACTACACCACGTCATGGCAAAGAACCCACGGTGTCAAACTGGCCTCCTCATTCTCCAGATCCCAATCCAGTTGAGCATCTACGGGATGCGCCAGAACCAACTCCTATCCATGTTGGGGCCCCGATGGATCGTTCTTGGCTCAGACTGCATCCAGTGGAAGCTCAGTTGGATTGAGATCTGGGGAATCTGGAGGCCAGGTTGACACCTTGAGCTCTTTCCCACGTTCCTCAGGCCATTTCTGAGCAGTTTTTACAGCGTTGCAGGTGCACTGTCCTGCTGGGGGGGCACTGCCACTAAGGAGTGCTGCTGCCATGAGGGGGTGTACTTGGTCTGCAGCTGTGTTTGGGTGACTGGTGTTTGTCAAAGAGACATCCACATGAATGCTAGGACTCGTGGTTTCACAGCCAAACATGGCATTGGAACACAATGATCCATGTCACTTATTTCACCTTTCATTACTTCTAATGTTGTGTCTCTCAGTGTATACACATGTTTAATGCTTTTTACAGATACACTATAATCATAAATACACACAAAAACTCCACAAAAGTTCACAAGTTCACAGAAAATCTCCACAATGACACGGTAAATCTCCACAAATTCACAAAAACTTCCCCAAATACACAAAAACTTCCCCAAATACACAAAAACCTCCACAGATACATACAAAACCTTCAAAAATACACACAAACGCACTAAAAACCTCCACAAACACACAAAAACATCCACAAATACACTAAAACCTTCAGAAATACACAAACTCACTCAAAACGTCCACAAACACACAAAAACATCCACAAATACACTAAAAATTTCACCAAACACACAAAAATCTCCATAAAGCCACACAAAACCTCCACAAATACACAGAAAATCTCCATAAAGACACACAAAACCTCAACAAAATCTCTGTAAACCTCAACAAATACACTAAAAACTCCCACAAATACAGAAAAACCTCCACAATGACACTCACAATCTCAACAAATACACACAAAATCTCCACAGAGAGACTCAAAATCTTCACACTGACACACAACACCTCTAAAAACAAACACAAAACATCTCAAAACAAACATAAAAAGACACAAAACCTCCACAAATCCACCAAAAATGTCCACAGATACAAAAAACATCCACAATGACACACAAAACCTCCACAAACAACCTCTAAAAACAAACACAAAACCTGCACAAAGAGACGTGAAACTACCACTGCTCTTCTTTCTCATCTTTGCAGGTGATGGACGAGCAGCTGAGATGGACAAGACGAGCCACAACAGGAGCCTGAAGCAGCAGGAAAACTGAGTATCCGTCTTGTGATGAAACTCCTTCAGGTCATGCAGTTGTTTGTTGTGAGCACTGTTGTCTTTACTGGCTATTTACATAATAAACCCTTTATTTGAATTACACACTGTTGTGGTTTTAATCCTGCTCACCACTGATTTTTAAAGAATGTGTTGAATCTTTTGATGGAGTTCAATGTCTCCTCTCAGTGGCATTGTCAAATCTTTAACTATATGTAGTTTAATAATGTGTGAGCAGGTTAGCCGCTCTCCGTCTCTTATCACATTAATGAAGCTAACAGCAGCTCAGTGAGAGGTTTGTAACTTTTTACCAGCAGCTGATATGAAATATATCTGGAGTGCTGCCTGTAATACCAGGAAGCAGGCAGATAAAAGGTCATTTTGAGCAGCTAAAGTAGTTTATGTTCATTATGCAGCCTTGTTGTAATCTGCACAGAATGGTTTCTGTGTGTTTGTCTCAGTTTTGGTTTAATGTGTGTTTTAAATCGCGGCATTGACTCCCTGTGTGTCAAAAGACTTTAAAATCCTATTACTGGTCTATAAAGAACTAAATTTTCTCAGGAATGAACACATTTGGTTTACTTGTACGGAGGATTGGGAGGGTAATTTAAAATGTTTGTTCTGATACAGTTACTTGTCAGTAACGCAATTGAGGTAAAACTGTCATCTCATCTAAACCAGGGAATAAAACATAACTGTTCACTGGCTTTTAAATAACTACATTAATTTAATTTTTCAATCTGTAGCTTATTATATTAGTTTTTTCCCCATTCTGTCTTTCAGATGCTGTTTTAATGTCTTAATGTTGTAGTTTTGATTAATTTCTATATATCTGAATGGATTGCATTCTATAGAAATAAATTTAAAGTGAGGTTTTATTTGACTGAAGATTTTTAGATCTCAACCTTTAGATCTCTAAACCTTGTTTTAAACCAAATACTCAATATGTACTTAATATAACATTAATATAAAATCTAAAACCGGACCTGAAATAAATCCAAAAGCCATTTTATCTTGCAGCCAGCAGCCTCCCCAAAAGGAAATACAAAATACAATTGCTTATTATCAGTCTCTACTGCCTCTTCGGTTTACCAGTTGCTGTTCAGAAAAACAACTCTCAACAACATAGTTCTAACTAAAACATGAACAAATAAAGATATAACCACCAAGGAGCTGGCGTCAAAATATAAGCATACACAAAAAATCTTGTTGGGTTGAACTTTGTTGTTGTACAACATTTTTTGACTGCTCCTGACCAACAGTTTATGGAGTCATATCAGACATTTTTTACAACTCGGTGATTATCAAGTAATGAAGCTGTGGTCTAATTTTCTTTTTAAAATGACTTTGACTTTAACAGTTGAGGATGAGAAATTAGATCTGGCAATCCTGAAACCCAGAAAATAAATCCAGTTAATTGCATCTATGTTCTAATTCAAAGAGATTTAATTTGACAATTCTGCAGTCTGCATTTTTTTTATGGACCATGGGATCCTTATGTTATCCTCTTTACTGAGACTGGTTTGTAGAATATTGTAGTTCATGACTAGCGTAAACTTACCTTTACGTTTGACCTGCATTAATTGATTGAACAGGAGAGATTATTTGTCAAAAATAAATAAATAAATAAATAAATAAATTGCTGCTCAGTTGCCCTGTTCCGGTTTAGCTAAATGGCCAAAAGTCCATATTGTCTTTATGTTCTATGTAGTTCTTTAGTTATTTCTTATTTTGTCTTTTGAATATTAACAGTGCAGTGTGCAAAATGGAAGAGGGCAAGAAAATACTGTTCGACAGAGGACATTTACTCGAGCTGTTGAAGTTAGCTGTGCTCAGTATTTTCGAAGCAGTCTGTTGCCACAAAGACTTTAAGTTTTGGGTGAGTTGATCTTGAGTTTTGTAAGTCAATGTGTTTGATTTAAGAGTAATAAAAAAAGAATACAAAAGAGACTAATAAATATTGAGTTGTGTAAACATTACATTTTGTGTTTGTGTACTTATTTAATCCATTAGGAGAGATGAATGAAAACTTTTTTGTCACCTTAATTGAAAATATTTAAGTTGACATAATAAGCACTTTAATTTAAAGTGGTATTAGAATTATTTGTCTCATTTTTACATCAGATAGTACCATGTATGCCTGCATGGCTCAATGTACCCCATGCCTGCACTCATTTTACACCTTCCTTGGGGCAAGTTAAGCCATTTGACATTTGTATATTTGATGGGTCATTGTTCTAATACCATAACACCTAGATAACTAGGTTTACTTTCTATGGGTACACAACAACCTCAGGTTTATATAATAACTACTATTTGAAGCTAATACTCTATTATTTTTCATTCAGATCGTAAAAAAAATGTAAAAAGTGCTGAAGCGTTTCCATGGTTACTCTTTTTCTAACATTTCAGAATTCTAGAGCTGGTTACCATGGTTTCCAATGCGTTTCCATGGTAACTCTAGTCAAAACATTTCAGCATTCTGACATGGTTTCCTAGATTTAGTCAATGTAACTGGCGGAACAATCTGGCGTCGGAGTGAAGACAAAGTGGGGGACAAAGACAAACGGGAAAAGCACAAAAAACACACACACGCAAAAAACAGGACACCCGACTAACCCCACTCACACCTTTACTAAAAGGTGGGGCACCATTATCTACAGTGCTACATTAAGGCTGTGATACAATATGACACAATATAGATTTATAGATATATACATATATAATTGTTTTTATTTCAAATTAGAATTGGTTGTGGGAACCTGAGCACCAGGGGAAAACCCACAACATGACTCGAGACATTTGGTTGGCGTCTCAAGTCATTTTTCTTGGGCAAGTCAAGTCGAGACAGTGGACAGAAATTCAGCCGTGTTTTTTCAATGAAATACTGATTTCATTAGGAGAAACCTGAGCACCAGGGGGAAAACCTTATGTTTGAGGCTGACTCTGGAGCCACTGTCGACTGAGTGCCAAGAAATGTTCTCAGTTTTTCTAAGATGGGGTGAGTCAGATGGAGGGGGGGGGTTCACAGTGAGATGGAGAAAGATGAGAAGAGAGGTGGTGATGATGAGGTTTGAGGGGGAAAGATGAAGGAGTGAGGAAGATGGAGAAACGGTGGAGAGGTGCAGGAGGGGAAGATGGAGCTACTGATGGGATTTTATTGAACAACCGCCAGCCTGCTCTACCTTCGCGTCGCTGTCACATTTTTTTCCGCCGTTCTTTCTTTCCTTCTCCTTTCTTTTCATTTCCTTTTTCTCCTCCTTTGCTCTCTTTTGGAGCTCTGCCTTCATCTGTGCTTTTTTCTTGTTCATTTCCTTCTCCTGAAGCTTTTCTAGCTTCTGTCTGCTTTTCAGCTCCTTCTCCTCTTCTTCTTGTTTCTTTTTCAGGTCTTCCGTTTCTTGTTTTTGCTTCAGCTTCATTGCTTTCGTCTCTTTCTTCCTCATCTTCTTATCTGTCGTACTTTGCTTTTTCACCTCAGTTTCCTCCTCCGTCCTGAAGCAGATGTCCTCTGGTTCTGTCTTCTTCACGTCCACCTGGTTTACTGTTACCTCCAGGATTTGCTGATTCTCCTCCAGCTCTGTGGTTGTTTCCTCCATCTCTTGGTTTGTTTCCTCCACCTGTGTCATTTTCTCCTCCCTCTTGTGTTCTTTCTCTGCGTCGTATTTTGCCTGCCAGTCCTTGTCGTTTTGCAGCAGACATTCTGTTTTCTCTTTCTTGCTCGCCTTCAGTTTCATGGCGAGCTCCTCCAGCTCTTTCTTTTGTTCCTCCACCTGTTCTACACTCGTCTTCCAGCTCTGTTCTTTGACCTCCAGCTGGCTGAACTTCTCCTGCAGAGCTTCATATTTTGTCTGCCAAGCGTGGTTGCTCTGGAGAAATTCAGCTTTGTAGTTTGTCAGCTGGTCTGTGGCCTCCGTGAGCTTGTTAGACAGACCCACCTTCTCCTTCCTGAGATGACATATTACGTCGTCCTTCTGCTGGAGCTCCTGCTCCAACTCCTTCAACTGCTTCATCTGCAGGTCGATCTGGAGCAGAACGCTCTTCTGTTTGTCGAGGTCTAGCTGGAGCATCTGGTTGTTTTGCTCAGCCAGCTTTTGTTTCTCTGCCTCCAGTCTCGCTGCCATGTCGTCCTTCTCCTGATTGCTCTGGTGCTTGAGGTTCTCCACCTGCGCCACCCGGAACTGGAGATCACTCTTCAGGTTTGAGATCGTGGCCTCATGAGATGCGATGATCTCATACTTGTTTTTGAGCTCGGCCTTGAATTCTCTCTCCCTGAGATCCATAAGACCCTCAAGTCTTTCAAGCTTGTACTTGAGGTTGTGGATGGTGTAGCTCATGGCCATCCTCTCATCCTTCCAGGGCTGACGAGGACGCTCAGAGTCAGAGTTGACCTGAGGGCCCTCGCCCTGGTGAGATACGGGATGGTCTTGAGGGGCAGCGTGAGCCACCCTCACCATCTTTTTCGGGTTGGTTCTCTTTTTGTTCTGTCGACACATTTCCGTGATCGTGGTAGACTGTAAAAACAAAGACAGAAGGAATTAGCAGGAATTCAGAGGATTAAACAAACAAGTTCACTGAACATGTCTTCTCATCTTCAGCTGACTTAATTGTTTTATCACAAAAAGACTTAAAACAAGACTTTGAACTTCTTAATTAAGTAAATTCAAATATTTAAAGCTTACTTACACAAAGTTGAAACGGCCCTGAAGTCTTCAAAAGTGTGGATATTTGTCGTAGACTGTCGTTTGTAGAAAATCAGCAGGCTGATCCTCCAAAACTGTGGTCCAAAACAGGTGTTTTAAGATGTTAATACTAGCTCTGGTCTCTAAAGATCGTCTGGATGATTCTCCTCGACTGTGGTCCAAGACACGGCTGTAACGCTGTGAATATTAGATCTGGTCTGCAGAAAATCGGCTGGACAATGCTTCTCGACTGAGGTCTAAAACACCAATGTGAAGCTGTGAACTCAAACCTCCCTAAATCTCTGGTGTTCCAACAGCAGAATTCTGTGGCTTAAGATCAAAGCCTCAGAATGGGAGCATCATTCAAATTGTGTGTGTGTGTGTGTGTGTGTGTGTGTGTGTGTGTGTTAACAGAGATTTTAAAGTTATGTTTTGACAGATGTTAGGATTTAAGTTCTAACACTATACATAAATTACTATGCACTGATATGATTTAAGTCTAACACACTGTGATTTAACTGATATGCACAAACAAACTGTATTATTAAAAGAGTTGCACTGACAATCTGTGTCGTTTAAGAGTTGTACATATCCTGGTGATAAATGAGATGGGTTGCAATTGTTAATCCTTTTTATGAGGGAGAGGAGAGCCAGGGTGTGAGAAAGAACACAGCTCCTTTCTTTTGGAGACACCAAGGTCATAGATAACAAGTTTGCTTTGAACAGAAAGTGCTTTTCGTTAGAAGAGGCCAAGGTTACATGAGATTGTCAGATAATGAACATGCTACACTAATTTTTGCATGCACGTTAGGTCTGCCCAATAAATCGAATTTCCATCGTCATCATCGAGATATGAACACGTGCAATAAACACATTGCAAAAGACTACCTGACACAATGAATGAGAAAATAGTTTTGTTTACATGCCCCATGCATGCACCTTGAGCATGCTAACATTTAGAGACAGAGCCCTGGACACAAGGGCCAATCAGACGAAGCCACAGCATGCCGTTAACTACCCTGACAACATGAATCGGCATCAGTTTGGTGGTGATTGCCAGGTTATGATGGCTGAGGGAGGAGAGAAAAGCTGTGAAAATGTGGTCGACAAAGACCTTGTGGTGAAAAGAAACAGCACTTCTGCTATATGGACTTATTTTGGATTCAGGAGAGACGACGTGTTACAAACAGGTACTGTGTAAAACATGCCGAGAAGTTGTTGCAACTCCACAAACAACCTCCATCACCATCTGCAATACAACCATAAAGACCTACACAAACAATTCCAAACTAACATTGGCCATCATTAACTGTACAATTAATAATATGCAAACTTCAATATTTGTTTATTTACTGCAAGGGAAGTTCTCTCAACAGGGTGATGTCTCCCAGGATTGGATGGGTCATGATGCCATAGCTCGGGCACCAGCGATGGGAGAGCGAAATTTAAACCACAGCTTCACCCCACCTTTTTGGCCAATGAGAAAATATACACTTTTTGCTGTCAAAAACAATATGAAGTATTGTAAATTCTTCATCCTTTTCTGGTCGATGAGTTGCAGAGTAACAGCACTCTGCTGACTGTGATTTGTCAAACAGAGAAGGTCCTTGATCAAAGCTTTGTTTAATGATACAATTCTAAATAAATGGTAAAAAGTACATCAAAGTCACATTGTGATTCATACCCCACCACCTGCAAAACACTATGTATATGTATATGTGTATATATATATATATATGCAAAAACAGCATACAAGTATAGGACAACAGACTGAAAAGACATGAATAGAAGCTTATGCCATGTGTGACAGATATAAAAAAGTTTCAGCTCCTTCACATACACAACCTACAGTTAGGCTAATGAGGTAACTGATGCTAACATCAGTTTACTTGTTTTTTAGTTGATTTATTTGTTGCTAATGTACATTCAGTTACAGCTAGTATCACAATTACTGTAAGTCTATCCTCGAACTGCTGTGTCACTAATGTAAACCACTGTAAACCGTTTTATTTGCAGATATGATAGTTATTATTCAGTCAAATTGTTGAACCCCTTAGCTAGCTACATGCTAACGTACGTTAGCTTATAGTTTAGCTTCAAAACAAAGCCTAGCTCTACAGTTGAGCTAATAAGGTAACTGATGCTAACATCAGATTATTCGTGTTTTTTGTCGGTTTATGTGTTGCTAGTATACATTCAGTTATAGCTAGTGTATAAATTACTGTAAGGTTATCATCTTAGCTGTAGTGTAGGTAATGTAAGCTAACACAAACAGTTTCTATTTACAGATATGTCACTTTGTATTCAGTCAGTTAGCTAGCTATATGCTAATTTACGTTAGCCTTGAAAATGGACAGAAACAGACGGAAACTTCTATTTTAGCAGGAAGGGTGAGATATTACACCAACACAGTGTCTTTCTACCCTCTAACCGGGCTGTCAGGGGGTGTGTCGGGGTAACAAAGCACATGTGGAGGCGGCCGTACATGGACCGGGGAGGCGGGCCTGCTCCGCCCGCCGCTCGCAGCCTGCAGGGCGGCCGCATGCCTCTCATGTGCTCCGTCTCATGACTCCGCCTCCCGGCTCCTCTTCACGTTATGAAACGCGGACAGAGAGGACGCGGCGGCAGGCTCGGGTAAAAACAACCTCTTTATTACTCATTTTAAACAACCATACGTTGTCTGTGTGCTTCATTTATGCTGCTATTAACGTCAGCGTGGTTTAAATACGTTTTAACATGTATTATGTGTGTGTGTGTAGCTGTGTGTTTTGCTGTGTTACGCTTCATACGTAACATGTAACATCACAGCAGCAGCAGGACACAGTGTTCCCTCTGTCAGGCCAGCTGAGGACAACCATTATTCAAGCTTTTCATCCACTTCACATTTTATCATGAAGATTCACACACATGCAAGTGATCCTACTCATGCAACACGACTTGTACTATGAGTATTTTCATATATATATATATATATATATATATATATATATATATATATATATATATATATATATATATATATATATATATATATATTTTTTTTTTTGCCAGCTTTCACAGTAAAATATAGACACTTTCATATGTTTGTTAAAGTCAAAGGCTTGACTCCTGGTGTCAGGACACAGCTGTGAAAGATCAAATCACCAGTCATAAGAGCTCCTTGTGATGGGGGCATGATGCAGTATCAAGTCAGACTAAATTAAACTCAGATTAATCTAAATTTAATTAGGGGTCTTCACATTAGTGGAAATCTTTGGCCTTAGTGGGTTATTGACATAAGCAACAGTGTGGTTCTGTAGGGACATTGTGGCGCTGTGTCAGAATTTCAATGTTTAGATTTGATAATAATGACATATTAATACAGAAACCCAGACTTTTTTTTTACATAACAGAATGAACAAGCTGTTCTCAGAGGGAAATAGGGTGGCAGGGTCCGCCACATATGTTGTTCTTCAAGGTCAGTTTGTTTGTTGAGTTTATTCAGTCGTGACGACGATGAGATGGAGAGAAATCAGTCAATTCTGTTAAAATGTTAGTTACAATGTTTGTCAACAATTGAGCTTTTACTTTTTTGTGTGCTCAGACATAAGAGGATTGCAAAAACATGATTTTGCACATTTCACCCTGTTGAAAACCATTGACATAATGTGTCAAGACAATAAAATGAAAATATATTAAGAGGTGCACCTACAACCTGAAACCTGAAAGTCCAGAATTGTTCTTACTGCCTTTCTGTCTTCTTTCTCTTGTTCATATCTTGTTTTTCTACTTATTTATTACAATTGTTTTTATTCATGCTTTCTTTTTTTGCTTTTCTCCTTTGCTGCTTTAATATTGCAAATTCCCCCCTGTGGGAGTAATTAGGGATTATCTTGTCTTGTCTAAATTCTTAAATGGCATGTCCAGAGTTTCTAAAATTAAATAATCTGCTGATTTTCAAAGTCTTTATTAATTATCTTTGGGTTTGTGACTGTTCTTCTGGCAAAGGAAATTCTAATTCCCATTTCAATTAATGAGATTTTGTGGCCCAGAGTGTGCAAGGTGAGCTGGCAGCGGTGTGTAGAGTCGCTGTTGAGGAATCTCTGCTGTCGTGACTGCTGTCGGCCTTACAGATGTTCTTTGTCGTCCACACAGATCTACTACAGTTGTCAAAGATGCTCCGTGTCACCACTGCCTCCTTGTGCACCTACTGCCAGAGGATGAGGGTCTTCCTGCCTCCCTCCGCCTCGGCCTCCACACTGACTTCTCCAAACAAGAGACTGGAGAACCAGCTCACAGTGGACTCCCTCTATGAACTGTCCGTGGACGTCCGAAAGGTACGCAAGTTCAAGGCCTGGATTCTGTCCGAGAACGAGGTGTACGTGTCTGAAACCGCCGACCTGCTGAGGGACATGGGCGCAGACGCGACGATAATCGCCCGTATCCTGGAGACTCACCCTGAAGCCGTCCTGTGTCGGCCGACGGACGTGGCCGCCCAGCGAGACCTCTGGAAGACTGTGTGCCCCAACAAGCGTGAACTGATGAGCATCATTGAGAAGTTCCCGGCTTCTTTCTTCACGCTAAGTCACCAAAACAACCAGCGGGCGAACATCCTCTACCTCCAGAGTCTGCGCCTTAATAAGAGGATCATCGGCAAGCTGATGGCGAGCGCCCCGCAGAGCTTCAGCCGACCAGTGGAGTTGAACAAAGAGGTCATCCACACTCTCAGGGAGACCTACCTGGACTTGGGCGGAGACGAGGGCAACCTGCGCCTCTGGCTGCAGAAGCTGCTCAGCCAGAATCCGCACATCCTGCTGAGGCCGGCTGAGGCCTGGAGGGACAGTCTGGGCTTCCTGAGGGAGCAGGGCTTCACCACGGAGGAGCTCCTCAGCCTCGTCTCAAGCCTCAGAGCCTCCATCGCGGAGCTGCGACCGGAGTCCATGCACCAGGCGCTCGCTTACATCGAGGGGGCGCTCGCCTGCTCCAAGGACGAACTGAAGCAAATAGTGATCCGCTGCCCTGCCATTCTGTACTACTCCTTGCCCACACTGACCGGGCGGCTTCAAGGATTGATGGATGCTGGCGTGAGCCTGGAGCAGGTGAAGGCATCTCCAAACGTCCTGGAACTTACCACACAAATCGTGCTTTATCGTATCCAGAAGCTTGCCTCCTACGGGTACGACGTGCGCTCCGGCAGCCTGGACGTTATCGTGGGAACGAAGAAGGACTTTGAGATGACACATGGCAAGTTGCACCTCAGGCAGCAGCGGCCGCTCTTCAACCCTGTAGCTCCCCTCAGATCTGCTGAGGACTGAATGTCCTGTATTTGTTGATGAACTGCAATATGCTGTACAAATAGTGTGGGGTAAAGTTTTATGAATGTTGAGTACTCAAACTGAACTTCATGTCAGATGCATGAAGGGCTGCAGTTAAAAATACCAAACCTCCAGCAGTACACTACTCAAAGTATTCAGAGCTGCTTTATTATGCAACTAATAACGTTTCAACCTGCTCTCCAATGTGATGCAGAGGCACAGCTGAGGGCTCGTGTCAACATGACGCTGTGACTGTTTTCAAAACCTCACTCAGTTTTCCGAAATGCTGTTATTTTTTACTCCAGTTCGCCATGGACCATATCAACTAACACTGACAGGAAGGCGTGGACGTGAGTGCCAATCATTAATCTGTATTTTTTTTGTAAACTAAGGTATACTACTGGAACAAAACGATTGTGGTAACTGAACAATAAATGCCATGTCTGAAGTTGTATTTGTATGTTTTTATATTATGTTTTATTGATGTGTTTTAAACAGAAACTCAGCGCACTACACAGGATTATTTAATCTGACATTTTCTGGAAAATGTAAAAGGTCCAGTGTGTAGGATTTCAGGGGAATCTGATGGGAACATTCAGAGTTAGATCTGTTTTTTATAAGCTTCCTATTACCTATTATTTTTTGTTACTTTATGGTGTCGCCCACAGAAGACGCACACTTTTTTGCTTGTCAAGATTGCATGTAAAGTCAACACAAAGACAGACGCCAATTTTGGGGCAGCTGCTCAGAGTGAGCTGTTTAGATTTTTTAGCCCCAGGGGGAAATTGGTGGAGGAAAGAAATGTGGTTCCACTGGGGCTTGAACCCAGGACCTTCTGCGTGTAAAGCAGACGTGATGACCACTACACTATGGAACCTCTGTCAAGGCTGATCTCTGAGACAATCAGCAACGAGCACAGTTTGCTAGTTAGTTACAGTTAATGCAGAGTTCCTGTTTGAGACAAATAAACAGTCTTGCAGGTAAAAGCAATAAACACGTGTGATCCAAAGGTCAAACTCATGAACACACCTTTACAGTGACTGCATCATATCTACAGAGGGGGTGAGGGTCCTCACGTTGCATGTCAACATGTCAAACACTTCAGCTTCAAAGAACAGACTGAAACCGTTTGTATATTTAACCAAGTTTTAATTAAACAAGCAACACTGACAAGAAACAAGAAGCAAGTGAAGCAGTTCTCTCCTGTGGTACATTTATTGGGGGATTATACAGGGGGTGGGACACCATGATATGATGATTCTGTATTCCTGTCACCTTTTTTTGCAAACACTTGATAGTTCACACCATACTGGTTTTGCCTCTACAGTGGTATGGAGTCAAACAAGTCAACTACTACTCAGACAGGGAAATGAAATGATGAGAACGTGGTCCATAGATACGTTAGATGTCTCAAAAACAGAAATAACCGGAAAGTGGAATAAATGAGCGGACAGGCAGCTGTATTACAATAGATGCAAGAATTTTCACCATTCTTTTTTTTTTCAGAATGGATGGTCTATAAATGTTTTCATTTGTATTGAAAATTTTCCAAAAAGAAAAAAAAAAAAAGATCCATCCACAATTAATTTCTCATATCAAAAATATATCAATGGGTCTATGGCTACACAAAGAGAGAAAACACACATACAATATCCAAATATGTACAAGTTGTATGTGAGCTGAAATTAGCAAATTCACTATATACACAAGGACACAAGTCCTGGCAATATTAACCCAAATACAAGCACAGTGTAACAGCCGCTCCAGTGTCGTCAGCACCGGACCAGGCCGCGAAGTCCAAATGATAATATACAGTCCTGTTACTTGACAAAGTTGTGAATGTGTCGAATGGTGGGTTTTGATTTCTTCGGCTGAAGATGTGTTCATGCAACAGTGTAGTGCTGTAACAAAAACGTAAGTCTTTGCGTCCATTTTGTGTCAGGCTTTGTACACCGTGTCAGTGACAGCAAGTCTGCAGCCACTCCTGCAAGAGAGGAGACGCACAAAGATGTCGACATTAAAAGTATGTGTGATAAATGCAGTTTCAGTGATTAACTCGACAGAGAAGAGATACTGACTTTGAGGCAGAAAAGAACTCAATTATTCCGTTTTTTTAAGGTAAATCCTGAAGAGAGCATCTAAAGTGAACGTATTTAACTCGAAGGATATTTTTCTGATTGTCCACAATTAACACTGAAGCTCAGACAAGTTTCCAACTCACCGCTCTAGTGGCTGCTCTGTCTCAGGACTTTAGAGCCTTTGCCGTGTCCGGAGTCCTCGTTGTGTCGTTTGCCGCTGCCCTGCGTGCTGCAGTGGAGTTCATGTCCTGTAAAAACAGAATCAAACAACAGCCCAGTTTAGAAAGCCGCCCTGAAAATACAGTTCTAACATCTCTGCCATTATAAAGTGTGGCTGTTACAAGCTGGTGTCATCAGTTCTCACCTTTCTGCATTGAACCAGGAATCTGCTGTGTGCCTTGAGTGTAACACATCACACTGGAGCTGGTACCTGGATAACCTGGAATTCAAAGGAAGATTCAAGGATTAGCAGAGTAACAGGACTTACGAATACAACAATGACAAATACAGGAAAACAGATGTGTCCTCACCCTGCTGGTGTGTTCCAATGCTGGTTTGTTGGTCGCCCTGCATGTACATCATGACACCGCTTTGCCAGTCTGCCTGGGAGTGAACAGGCATCTGATAGCCTGTAAAATGAAAACCAGGACAGAAGTTCACGGCTGAAGACTAAAGAGCAAGTTATGAAAAATTGAGGAGTAGTGTAGGAATTCAGCTGCCTACCAGAAGGAGCTGCAGCGTCACGTGAGGCCTCCACAGGGAATCCTGTCTCGCTGTTTCCGTTACCAGTGGGCGTGGATGGAACTGTAGCCAAAAGACCTGAAGACAAAGAACAGTCAGAAGTTCATACAGATACAAGATCACATTAATTTAGATCTTTTTGTAGGAATAAAAGCTGGTAAAAGCTTGCAGGATATCTTGTAACTGTTTATAACTAGTGTTGTGCTTACCGAGGCCTCTGTAACAGGAGAGCTGCTGGTAGATCTGTTTCATTCGCTCGATGTTGAGGCGGCTGGCCTCTGCGTGGTGCACCATGGGTTTGGGGTAATGCACCCCGATTATACATTTGGCTGCTTTCTGCACGCTCTCTGGGGCGTTCCAGGGATCATAAATATACTTGGCTGGAAACCCTCTGAGAATGGGCAGGTAGCGCCTGAGAGAAGACATGAAGAGGTTTAGTGAGCATGTTGGGTGGAGTAATCTTGTTACAACAAGCAAGTGGAATTAGCCGGCAGTGATATATCAACATGTGAGAGATAAATACTCGTAATGTTGAAGACTAATGACTGTAGTTACAAGCATCAGTATCAGTCATTATCTCCTATAAACCAAGCCGCACTTCAAACCACAGTCTATCAAACAAGTACCCGCTTCCCACCCGAGGAGATGTCAGCATACCGTATGTAATCTCCGTTGGGGTCTGTGCGTCGGCCGAAGCCCACGGGGCAGTAGCAGTGGAAGAACTGCTGGAAGAAGGAGCTGCAGGAGAGCCACATCCAGCTGCCTGCGTTCACACTCCAGTCTGCATCCAGCAGCAGCTCCTCAAACACCTGGAGACACAAACAGGCTTCAGGTGAGCTGACATTTAACGTCCAACCTGGGTTCAAGTACATTCAAAGTTTGCTGTAAATAAATTACAGCAAACTGAGTCACTTGTGGGAAAAATAGGTCACCTCAAACATGGATCTAAGAGACTGGAGGAAAAACGAGGAATAAAAAACTTTTCAAACTGACATATATGATATAACGAAATACCAAGAAAAAAAATAGTAGACGTGATAATTCCCTGGGTTTATTTACCTTCATGCCCTCCTCCCAGCCGATCCACAGGTCTCCTCTGGTAAGGAAACAGGCCACGGCGTGTCGAGCCAGGTGGTGGATCCAGCCCTCTTGCCTCAGCTGGGTCATGATGGCATCGATCCAGGGGAAGCCGGTCCGGCCCTCCGCCCACTTGGCCAGTGCCTCGGGGTTGCGGTCCCACGGGATCTGCACACAGATAGGGTTGCTCTCCATCTTGTCGAAGCACGGGTTGTTGGTGGCTGCTGTGTAGAAGAACTCGCGCCACAGCAGCTGGCCGTAGAGTGACAGAGGAGGTGAGCTGTTCTTCTTCACCTGAAGAAGAAGCACGACACATATTTGTCTCAGGGCATCTTAGTATTACTTATCCTCTGAGCATATTTCAAACCATTAAAGTTTCACTCCACAACTAAAGCTGTTTCAAAGATTTCCAGCACTTGTAGAAACCAGTTAAAACTTTGAAATATTTTACTTTGTATGTCTGTAGAGTTGTGTTTTGTTCTTTTCAAGGTTAAAGCAAGTAACGTTTTTTATGCAAGTTTATGTAAATTTTCTTCAGTAGTATTGTGTATTTCTTGGATGTAAACGTTTGCATTGGAGTCTGATTTTACAACATCACACCTGAAGAGGGAGCCATTGCAACAGAGCAGCACTGCTGTGGATAATTCACTTTACTGTAGATTAGACTGGGAACCATGAGGTGGTGCTCTAAACTCCTTGAACAGGAACAACTTTCTCACAGTAGACTGAACTAAAATGGCAGTGTGCAGAGAGAGGTCAGATACTGTTTTTTGATAGATGTTTTTTGTCTTTACTGTAAATCCAAAATCCAATCAGTGTAGCATGGAAAATGCTCAAGAGTCACAATGTGGAAAAAGATCATTTAAAATGTGCAAGAAATGACTCACCTTCCTGTAGAGGTCGGTGAGTTTGAAGTAGAAGAGGCGACAGGAGAGGCAGCCGAAGCGGAGGTACGGGCTGAGGCCTGTTGGGCTGGCGAGCAGCGAGTTGGCGTTCATTCTGGGACGCTCGAAGTTGGCAACCCACGCCTGATGGAAACACACACGATGATGTGTCAATCAAAGATGGACATTTATCTCAAAAGATTGGAGAGAGAAATATCAAAGTATAAAATAAAAACTGGGGAAAAGAACCTGATTTTTGTGGAAATGTTTGGAAGGCTTTTTTTTGCCATTTCTAGTTAAACAAATTGCTTAGTTTTTTTTTTTTTAAATGACTAAACAGTCAGTAAAATCCTTGCTTAGAGAATTTTAATCTGATCTGACTGACCTTTCTCTCCAAATGCCTCTCAAGTCGTGTCAGGGCTTCGGTCTCTCCCCCCGGCCACACAGCTGACGACAGACCCTCAGTATCAAAACCTGCAGGGATCACATTAGAGAACTTCAATATTCAGTTTGGAAAATGTGTCATCATGTTTTTTTTTGCTGCCTCACTCACCCAGCTCCTCTAAGGAGGGCACCCCAAACTTGTCATCGTGGTCGTCGGACAGCGGCGTAGTGCACTTCCTCATGATTTCTGCCGTGATGGTCTCCGCGGGCATCTCCACAGGATCCATACGACTGATGAGGGTCTGGAACCGCTTGTATGTGAGAGGGGACTGACCTCCATTTAACTCTATGATCCTACAGGAGAACAGCAAGAGTTAAAGGACTGCTGGACACACAGATGAAGATGTTTTACAGAAGCTGCAGGTGATGTGAACTCACTTGTCCAGGTCATAGAGTGTGTGGGAGATGCGAACTGTCACCTCCACTCCGGCCTCAGAGGCCAGTTTCTTAATCGCTGCATCTCGCTCTTTCCCAAAGGGCTCAGAGTCGTACTCGTAAGACAAGCGAGAAATATTCCATTCCTGGAGGACAGAGGACAAAGTGAGCAACAGAAAAGGAATAAACAGTAGCCACACAACACATTGTAAAGCTGCCTTTGGGTGAGAAATGACAGGAAAAAATACAGTCTGGGGGGATTTGGGGCTTTTTTGCTTAGACGCCTTCTTTCATAAACTAAAAGGCAGTTGACCTACTTTTCTGATTTAAAGCATTTTGACTCAAAGATGTAAAAAAAAAAAATCAAAAAAAAAATCAAATAATCAGAGGACTGTATTACCTTGAAAAGTCTGGGAAAGACATCAGTGGGTTGGCCCCGAATCACGAACAGTCGAGAGTTGAGTTTACGAAGGCTGGAGTCCAAGTCCTCAAGGCTCTGCAGTAAGAACCTGGTGAGTGGTGAGAGACAATATACAGTTAAATATAAAAATCCCTCATGAGGACGAAGCTGGAAAAATTGATGATCATGTTATGTCCAGTGAGTGGGGAGAGAAAACTATTGTTCTGGGTTTGAAAATACATGGCGTAGCAGTTTCTATTCTGTTTGCTCTTTGATATGCAGATTAATGCAGCTCTATCCAGTCGATGTAATCTCTGAAATAACATACTGCTGCACTCACAACATGGTGCTGAATCCGGATGTTCCCAATGACTTATTTCCATGACCTTTCAATGGAAGTTTAAACTTAGCAGTCGCCTCATCTAAGAGTGAGCCACTATTTAGTATTAGAGCCATCCAGATCACGTTTATATACAATTACACAGTATAATACCAACCATTTAATGTGATGTAAGCATCAGTTGACACTTAACAATAAACAAATGCTTAATAAACGGTTTATAAAGCATTTTATTGTGAACAGTCAAATAACTATAATAACTAACTTTAATGAGCTATATATTTCCCATTTGTTAATGATGGTTATTATAAAGTGTTAACAAGAAAAATGTCTTCAGTTTGATGATTTAAAGCAAGTGACCTACTTAAACAAATCTGCCTTCATTTGATGGAGGTGACAGGTGTGGACACAGATTCTTGTCCACCAGTGTAAGGATGCAGATCATTGTAAAGGTCGAGTAAAACTGAGTGACATAACACGTCATGTAGTAGCTTTACTTGACTTTCATTAACATTTCACGAGTGAGAATACAAGAAAAGAGAGATGTCATTTTACGAGTAAACATATCCACCAACATTGTGCGCATCCGTGTTTCTGACAACTTGCTTTGAAATGAGACGTGTTTAATTAATGTCGTGTCAGGAGAAGAAAATGCGTCTGCCAACGAAGCTCAAGGTTCAACAGTCTGAGTGGAGCTGGTGGCTGAGTCAGCACTAAAGTCTGAGCTGATATAAAAAGTCAGGAGAGACGGGAGGACTCAACCACTTTAATGATGGTGAAGGAGTCTGTGTCTATTGAGCCTTGTTGGTTTTGGTTTAAACAACTTCTGGAGGTAAAAGTAGAGATTTAGACATGATTACACATTACAGATGTGCAAAGCTACTGGAAGTTAGCACTGATGAAAAGAGAAGCGCCTGCACAATGACTCCAAACCTCACATTTAATTTAATGCACAGCATTTCAATCCCAGTCACATCTTAATTAGGTCAAAATGCCTGAAAACAAAAATATTGACTGGAACATTTTCCATCTGAATACATTTGTAATCTATAGTCAGAGTGCTACTGTCAACTTGTGTAAAAAAAAAGATGCAATCAGCTGATGGGAAAATGTGTATATAAATATCTGAATATCTGTAAATACTGCCATAATGCTCACTGATGTGCAACAACACTGTCTGCAATAGTTTCCTACCACTGATGGTAAACAGAGAGCTATCTCAGTTTACAGTTTAGATATGGCAGAATCTGTACCAGCAGAAAAACGTCATTGTACATATTATCATAACTGTGCAACGACCGTCTAGACTATAAACAGCCTTGAATTTAAATAATATTATTTCAGACAGTTTGGCACAACCAGACCAATGAGCAGCTAAACTTCAGGGCTGAAACAACTTACGACAACCTATTTATCATCTAATCCACTGAGAGGCAACAGGGAACTTTATACAGATACATGGAAAGAACTGATGCTGTACAACTTTCTGAAATGACATTTGGTGACATGAGCTTTAAGTTACACAAGTTGTTTGCCCTTTATGGATGCTGTCTACTATTTGCACAGTAATTATGTGTAACGTTGCATGTAGGTGTTTGGAACACTGTGGGGAGATTGCAGGGTCCTGTTTTTGAGTTTATAAATTTGGTGCTATCTGATCGGTGCATAGACTTTCGTACCTGCCGACACCCAATCCAGCATTTTAGGCAGTATTGGAGAACTGTCTGACACTGTTATCAGTACTGGAACAACCATAATCCATACCACTCACTGTGTGGACCTTGATTTGTGTATTATATGACCTGGGCTTGTAATCTGGCACAGAAATGTACCTGCTGCATTATTCTCTATTCTGTGTATCCATTTAAAATGAGGCTGCCTTTGCACCTCATAACACAATAATTCCTAATGGCAAATAACCTGAAGCCCGCAGAGCTACAAACTGAAATGGAAGGATAATCCTCTTCTTTGTGGTCCTGACAGCATAATAACAACCCACTTTAACTTCCACTTTACATGAATAAACAAGTGTGAGGAGGTTCTTGAACTTATGAAGAGCAAATGTATACAGTCTTCAGTCTTTGTCTGATTTAAAACAGTCAAAGCTTGAACTTATCATTGAGGCTGAATGATGCAGACAGTGGATGAGTCAACCAAGCTGCATCCACATGAGTTTAATCATCACTGTATGTGACGTCAGTCAGCAAACGTACTGACCCACAGGAGCACATAAGACTGGCACAAACAGTTTCTCACTTTAACAACGAAGTACAAACTGTGATTCAGCATTATTCTGTCATACAATCAGCACTGTGCTTCGAATTTATCTCACAAAAATAAGACATATAAACTGTAAACATCAGCACACATACACACAAGACGACATGCGTGCAGACAGAGCGGCAGTAACACGGTGCTTCCCGTGCTGTTGCTATGGCTACCCAAGGTCGTAGGCGGAAGCTTCCTGTAACAATCAGGTCTGATCATGTCTGTAACTGATATGAAAGCCAGGTGGGTGCATATTCATAAAATGCAGCACTGACAGTGAAGCTAAAACAGCCCTCTCTATTTATAACCACAATCATGGAAATATTTCAGTTACTGACAACTTGAACCGTGTCTGATTTATGGGACATTTTACAGTTGAAAAATAAACTTGAGTGTTCTCGAGTGGAAGATTTATGTTATGCATAGCCGTTTCTAAATTATCTCCTGTTTTTGCTGTTTTGTCTGTCTCTCCTCTCCCGTCAGTGTGTGTTATTGTCAGATTGGTTGAGTACTGTCATGTGAGAGATTTACAACAAATGCAATCCATTTGTGAGCTTCCAGCGCTGGTTAAAATAGAAACCCTCCGTCAAACTGTAATAATTCAAAAAATGAGTCAGTTTGGTGAAAATTCTTGTCTGGAAGTGAGCAAATGATTGATGATTCACACAAGATTGCCTGTGTAATTTAATAAAGTGGTAAAAGCAAAGAGCAAACAGAGTTAACCAATGTCAGCCGAAAGGCCTCATCCACCAAGAAAACCCTGGCAGAGACTGACCAAGAGTCACAGACCAAGTTACAGTTTATCTCACACTCAGAGACCTTCCGAAAGTGAGATTCTCACAAAACAATATCCAGCTGGCCTGACGACTTTGGGTGTACCCACAACACCCAACATGCGTCACAGAGTGCTATTGTGTACTTTCACATAAATCAGCTCCGTCACTGTATAAAAGTAAGTCAAACAGTTCACAGTTAAGCCAGGTCATACTTCACAGTGTGAAAACGTGTAATCAACCACACGGTTATTGGTCAATATGTGAAATAAAACAGTGAAAGGGAATTTAAAATAATATGTGGTTAAATGTAAATGATCAATTTTGCTACGACAGTGAGCAAAAAGTCGTTTTAGCTTTTTGATCAGAATTTCTTTAAGTTCATTTAGAGTTGTGTAAAACTATAACACAATACAAACATAGCATCATTATACAATCACTCTGTTGGTTGATGATAATCCTGTAATGGCCTTATACAGCAGTTTTGCTCATGAGCTGCACAGCAGATCCTCAGAGAAAATGTTTCCAGGACTCATTTCCTATTTTAAACCTATGTGCAGTGAAGTGGATCTGTTTTTATGTAACGCTCATTCAGTAGGGTCAATTTACAGGAACTCCCTTTTCCACTTTACAACAGCTCCACAGTGTACGTTCACATCTGGACGCAGTTACAACCACAATCTTATCTGATGGCAGCTGAATAACTCTCTCACATATCAGCTCTAATTCAGTGGGCCGGTCCACAAGTTTGTTCCTGAGTCGGACCAACAGTCTCAGACCGTCTGACTCCAAGAGAACAGCAGTGGGAGCTTAATCCATGTTTATTTAAGATGTTTAGACAAAGACAAAGAAAAAAAAAATCACGTGTCTGTTTTTTTCCATGCCGTCCTGCTGCTGTACATGGGCACTTCCCTCCTACTTGTTATAAACAGACTTTCATGGAGTCCCTCCACACTCATTACCCTCCAGGCCACCCATCATTACTCTATCGACAAGCTTCAACAGTCTGAGGCATAAAGCATTCAGATAGATATCAGATGGAAACAGCTTTGTTGGGATTACTGCTCATACAGTTGCACTGCTCACCAGAGATAGCTGGGGTGTCTTGCAGCAGCAGCAGGAAAGCAGAAGTAGGTCAAAAACACAAGAACAGTGGAGGGTTTTTCTACTAACACACTGACCTACTTACGCCACGCGGGGAGATGTTGGGGGGCAGGGAAAGTTACTGCGATTATGTCATCTGGCATTGACCCGCGTCAGTCTCTCTTCTAAGATTACCCCCCATAGATGGTAATGACAGGACTCGTCTCACTTCTACACAAGCAGTTAAAATGATAACGGAGCTCGCTGTTAGCGCAGGTGCAAGTGATTACAGAGGGTGCAGGATATAAAGAGATTTTGAAAGCCTTTATCAAAATGTTCTCGTGGCATCAGCATAATATTTAGACATTTTCTTGCTTCATGTAACGCAGACTGTAGGATACAAAATGTCCTGACAGACATGAAACTTGATATAAACATGATATACAACAAATTCTGTAGAATTAAATACTGTAGACTAGCATATGTAACCCCCCCCGGCAAAAAAACCCAAAACAAAACAGAAAAAGCAATGGTAATCTATTCAGTGGCTGATTATCTTTGAACAGTCAATACCCATCGACTGTCGGACAAAATAGTTAACTTTGGATGCTACACACTTGCTTTTGCAACATCTGTTTTCAATACCAGTAAAACCCCCTTGAATTGAAGAGAATTCGCAACAGCACATCATCTAGACACTAACAGTCTCCTGACCCTACATTAAGATTTTGATCCTCCAATATTTTTCTCTCTGTTGCACTCCCACTGCTTTCACAGGTAAAGGGTTTTATTAATATCTTTTCTGATACACGCATGAAAATGAAATAAAGGGAATGAGTCAGGGCGTACAGAGTGCTCTGCATGTGAGCTCTGCGTCATCCCATGCTGCCGTTGCATAACCATGAAGCATAACATGGATGCTCCAGAACAGGCGTGCCTTTTCTGCTGCTGCTGCTGCCCTACTCTCCCAGTGACGGCATGGGACCGCAATGCAAACCAGAGCAGCGCAGCAGGAGAGGAAACAAAAACATCGAGCGAGACGCCGACTGTGCTGAAAATCTCAGGAGCTCTTTCATTCAACATGTGCAGACAATATCATGTGCCAGTTTCCATACAGGAGAAGTTAGCTGACTGCAGGCTGACAGCACAGGGTTGTCAGGTTGTAAAAAAGATGCTGTTTGTTTTGACTGAAAAAACTTCCCATGTGATGCTGAAGTTTATTCAAGACGGTTTATGAGGTGGAAGGTTGGAAATGAGGAGGACAGTGGCAGTGGGTGAGAGGTTGGTAAAGTCTCGCTAACTCAAACCGTCCTCGCTCTTATCTCTTGTCACATGAGCCTGTAAAGCTGCACATACTTAATTGTGTCACCAGACTCAAACAGGTTGTCCCATCTTGCACTCATGCAAGCACGCGAGCGCACACACACACACACACACACACACACACACACACACACACACACACACACACACACAGGCTTACTGTCTGCTCAGAAAATGTCAGTTATGTAAAATGCAAGCATTAAATGCTGCAATGTCTCAGCAATGATGAACTGTGAGGATAAAAACAGGTCAAACTCAGGTCATATATCAAGAAGAACAGACATAATCCACCTTTCACTTTCTCTCCGAACAGTGCAGACTGAAGGAACAGACAAGCTTTCACTACATAGAATGAATGCAAAGAGATTAAAACCACGCTTGATAATTCATTCGTCTCGGCTCGGGTATGCGGAAGACTTACTGAGTCTGGAGACACAGATATTTCCTTATTTCCACCTCAGTGGCTTCAGATTTCGGAAAGATCTACATCTGCCAAGTGCCATTCCTTGTGGAAGAAATGATGTGACTGTCTTTTATAATGCTATAAACTACTGACACATTTCGAGAATTTCGGTCTACACTGCAATGACCTTTAGTATGACCGAGTTTGGGTACTGATGCTGTACTGAGTTTGGGTACTGATTAAGACTGCAATCCATCTTGGAAATAATTGCAGTCTTGCAGGAAAGTGAGGATTAACACACCAAAATACTGTTTATCAATTTGAGATCTGACTCACCTTCTGAGGAGGAAAAGGAACAAGTAACATTATAAATATGTGATCTCAGCCCCTGATATTTACTTTACCTCATTTAATTATGCATCTGAAGGTATAATTGATGTTTGTTCTTTTGATGATTGCTGGGTAGGGATTACAGTTTTTATTCCTGCAAAATTTCATGATGTAACAGAGAACACAATTATGTGTTTGACCCAGATTTCAGCAAACTTCATAATTAACATAAAAATCAAATCAGTTTAATATTATTTGATGATGATTCACTGTCGAGATTTCTGTCATTGTGTTGAAAGATGAAGTTGATACCTTTAGGGATACAACTACCCATTAATCCTCACATTTAAGAAGCTGCAGCTGCTCGAAAAATTACTGAAACTCCTTAATCAATCGTCAAAATAGTTTGTTCAACTACTAAGTACTAACTCTCTCTTGTGACATAACAAAAACATACAGTGTGGCGAAAAACATCTTATGCATACGCCTGCTGTAAAGATAAAAGCAGGAGCAAACCAGTTTGACACAGCTCTGCCAGATATTTGCTACATGCTTTCCATATTTTACAAGTGCACTTAAATATTTAAGTTACTGCTGACACTTCAAAACAGCGTTACAATGCCAATCCAAACCAACCACATCTAATGGCATGGATGCTACTGCGACAGGCTTTCCTTCTGTTTCTCTTCTCGTGAACTGATTCAACTGACTGAACAACCAGGCTGAATGATTTCGAGCTGTGCTGCTGATTCAACACACTCAATCAGCTGAAAAAGCTGCCGACAAGGGACGACTAGTGCTGACAGCGTGGGACACACCGCAACAACCAGTCACCAACATTGGCTGATGGTCAGCGCCTTTAAAGACATCTACACCAACATCATCACAGTTACAATATACTGCATTAAAAAGACCAACAAACCCTGACCAATCACAGATACAGCAGGGATCAGTGCCGCTGTATGTTATCCTATATCTTTTTCACGTTACATAAGGCAAGAAGAGATGCCTTGGGTAATGTATAACCTTTGAGTCATATTGAAGTTATTGTTTATGTGAAATTATGTCAATTTGGACTGTAAAATTTACTGTTCATCTGTAAAAATATGCTACCTAAATTCTAATCTATATCACCATCATGCCAGCTATATCATCAAGTGTTTGATGACCAAATTATTCTTAGGTCATTGCATTTATAAATAAATACATAAGCAAATATATCTATAGTATATTTTCAGTGTGAAATGATACAAAAACACTCAAAGTGATAATCTGTATTTTCGCAGTGCCTGAGGGACATCATGTAATTGATGCAAATCCACAAAAAAGTTGTCACAAAAACGTGGTAATGGCATTTATCCATCTAAAGTCCTCATCTCCTAAACTCCTCATCAACAGTTGCACAAACCCTACCTGTCAACTGCCTGGTTGGTGTGTCTATTAATCATTCGAGCTCACCAACACAATGAAAATGCTGTCAAATGCAAAACTGTTGCATGCATTTGTCATAGAAACTTATGAAAACAAATCACAGCGATCCCAGAGAGGAGTCAGGTGTGTGGTGGTGTTTTTGCACGTGGCTGCACTGCTCACCTCCACCTGTTGATCCCAACGTTGGAAGAGCCCGCGAACCAGGGGTCGAGGATGTAGACGCAGCGGACTGTATCCGCTCCCAGCAGAGATTCCTTGAGCGACGGGTTGTCGTGGAGCCGCAAGCCCTTCCTGAACCAGTGGATCGTATTAATGACCATTACTCAACTGGACGAGTCCTTTTATTCCTTTTTGAATTTATTAGCAGTCTTTTGATGGTCGATTCCTCTCTTGGTATTGTTGAGTGTTCAAAAATAAAAATAAAAAACAAATTAAAAAAATCCCAGACAGAAGCAGCAGAATCGAGTCCACTGGGAAAATCGAAGAAAAGGCGCTCGTATGCTCTTGTCAGCATACAGTAGTCGTGGTCCAGATGTGTGATTAACCTTGCTCTAACAGGACCTTTTCCATAATGTCGAAGAATTTAGAAACCGATGGCTGCTGAACCATTTGGGCACGAGACAAGACAGCGCGCGCTCCCCGGCAATGTGACGGGCACCAACAGGGCGGGCGCTAGGACCTGATGACGAAGCCTGTCTTGTTGTATAACTTGTTTTCGCGAGCGCCGAGAAATACGTTAAAAATCGTTAAATAACACGTTGTGCTTCGCAAAACTGCACTAGAACGACGTTATTTAAGTGGAATTAGCTGGCAGAGTGTTGAATTGCTCTGTATTTTGGAGCAGTTGGTGCTGCTAACGGCCACAAGACACGGCGCGAGTCCGGTTGCCGTGAATACCATGAAAGCTGGTTATGTAAATACAGCGTCTGACTGCGATTCCGTCAAATTCGTCGTCCTAAAGCCACCTAAGATAACACTTAGCTGTTCTGAATTCTCTCCGGTTCCGTGTGTGCCGTCTTCCCCGCTGCCGAGCCGTTATTTTGGTTGTCTGTATCAGAAAATTTTCCTCAACGTCCACGAATAGCTGCTCAACCTCCTCACCGCACCTCCACAATTGGCTCCGCCCACCACAGACGCACACGGCTTGGAGCTCACCGATTGGTCCAGAGCGTTTCCCGGCGTGGTCACGTTTCTGCAGCGTGCTTCTAACAGACAGCAGGCAGCTAGCATTGCTGCGCTAACACACTTGTGGCTATGTAACTGAATTGTGACCTCTTATGGGAGAACGAGCCGTCTCAGCGTGTTAGCATGCTATTTCATAAAAGTTCTGTCGATACATGTCAGATTGGAGAAGGCACAATTGGCACCGGTGAACAGTAATGGGGGATTTTTGGGGAGGTTTATCAGAAGTACATTACTCAAAATGAGTTAGGGGTACTGGGATATGTTAGTGCAAAAGCAGGGTTGTTGTCACCATGGAAATAGTAACTAGTGGTGTTAAAACGAGGCTATAACATAAGCCGAATTTACAAGAAAGTCCAAATAATTAAGAATTTATCAGACACGGCGCTTCAAAACGTTTATAAAGTTCCTCCTAACTCATCAATTCACAAAATTGAGCGATTTTATAAGGGAGTCTGGGGAACTTGGGGGAGTTTCTCTCCCTCTTCGTGGCTGTGTTTACCTATATTATGCTAATATGCTTGTTGTTCATCACTGTTAATAATGATCAGATTATTTTTATCCTGTATGTTCAAATTATTACATAAATGTGAATGTCGTGCAGTAGTTACATGGCATCATTACATAGACTGACCCTTCTTTACCCCAGCTGTGACTGACTCCCTCCCTTCCTCCTCCCTCTGGGTGTCATCCTGCACAGCTCACCGGCCTGCTGACGACAAAAGAACCCGGATCAGCACGTGAAGTCTGGCATGATCCGCCCTCACTCTTCAACATGTGTGTGAGGGTGTGTTTGTAGTACTGTAGTAAGGTAGTAGGCTGAAAGCCGCTGACGCACTTTATATGAGAAATCAGTTGTGCAGTTTAGAGTGGCACTGTGTAGTTTAGGAGAAGAAATCCAAGTCAGACTTTTTAATATTAACAACAGTAATGAGGTTAATAATATAAACTTTCCGTAACTTTATAAACAAGCTGTTCTCAGAGGAAGATAAGGTCCTCAGGTCACTGTTTGAAGCTAGAAAGGTGGCAGGGTACACCACATAAAAGCAAAGTCAAATAGCATCAAACTGTGTTTCCTTTGAGGTCAGTTTGTTTATTTAATTCATTTAGTCAGCTGGCAAAAACTCATAAAGAGTTCTGTATGAGGCAGAGGCACCTTGAAAGCCAACTTCAGATTAGTTGTGATTAAAGCGAACGTTATATCTTAAATCTGCAGAACAGATACGATATTTTTCTTCTTCATGATACACATGTTCAAATAAAGGAATAAACGCAAACAAAACAGAACAAACTTAAAAAAAAGTCTTAAGACTGTTATAATAAATACTACATTCACATTTTGCAGTGTTAAAGTTTGAGTTTTACATTCAGTGAGGTGGTGCTATATTAATCATGAAGTGCAGGAACTTGGCTTGGTTTCTGATTATTCTCATTCTTTGATTATTTAAAACCTTTTATATCCCATTTTATCTTAACTAAAACACAAGATTACGTCAACCATATTCATTTCAACATCAACTGTTTCCTCTTTTAGATTGTTTAATATATCTGCACAAGTGAAAACTGTTTTGCCACATTTGACACTTCCTTTTATCTTCTCACTCTATATCTGCTTATGTGGACCCGTGTCATATATATGCAATAACTTATTGAATAACTTATAGAAGTTGTAAGAGTTGTCCCTTATATCTTCTCTATTACGCAGCAGATCATTTTGTATACCCTATGTACATCACTATACTAACTAATTTTATATTTTTTCATTCTTTCCCTAGTTTACTTCATGGTCTCTGTTATTAAGAGGAGTAGTAGTAATATATGTGCTAGTATTTATTGTCTAGACCAAGAAGCATATCAATATTGTCATAATGCTGACATTATGAACAACATAATAAAGTAATATTAAAAAAAAAACAAAACATATACTATTATCTTGACTGTTATTGTAAAATCATTATTTTTATGTGATTTGCCTTAATATATGACATAATGTCTAAATGCGTCACAGAAATATCTTACATAAAAATGCTTGACAATTATGCAAGATGCAAACTGCAGCCAGTGGCCTGTAGAGGCGCTGCAGTACTGCATCCTGTCCACTGAGGGGCAGTATGACACCACACCACTGAAGCTCTCTGCCTGTCTGATGAGAACTTTCTCCTGCACATGATAATAATCAGTCTGTAGTGGATGTGAACCGCATTTTTCTTTAGTGCTTTTCACTTAAAAGACCAACATTTCCACAGAGTTTCTGTATTATAATCATAAACACATGCATGTTATTATTAATGTTGTTGGATAATAGTATAACAATTAATAATAGGCTGCAAAATTCTGTTAAAAGTCAAGGTTCAGAAGAAGAAAATACATTTTTTGAACAACAAAACAAAATACAGAAGTGTATTAATGGTTTTTAAACAAGCCAAAGATAAAGCTTCACTATATATATATTCACAATACAGCTAACATGGTGTAAAGCAATATACTCAGACATAATTACACAAAGCACATTTCAGACATAAACTAATCTAAAAAACCCACAAGGTTGAATGTATCCCAAATTATAAAAACATGACTGCATGACCAAGGAAGCACGTTTACATGACACACACTCTGCTGGCAAAACACTAACATCTATCATCTCGCCGTGGAGAAATCATGTTCATTTTGCTGTTACCAGGCAACCAACGCTTAATACGTGAGGACAAGCTCTGGAGGACCACAGAGCATGTAGAGAAGCAGCTGACAGCTGCCCACCTCCACCGCTCTCACCTTAGTTAGTCAGCAAGATGTGCTGCATTGCATCAAGAGCTCGTGGCAGACTGCTGGAGATGAAGTCAGTTAATGTCACCGGCAGAGAGAAGGGGATGTGCTGATGATGACATCTGCTGAGACAGAGGCTCTTTAGGCAACATGGATTATTGTCATTTAATAAAAAACACAGGGCTTTAAAGGTGCAGTGTGCAGATTTAGAAAAAAAAAACAACTTCAGAAACATCTTCACAGTCTACAATAATTACATATTGCACCCTTAATGTTCAAGAATCACATTGTCTCATATTGTCTTTGACTGCAGCACCTCTGTCGACAATGTGCTCTGATTGGTCAGCTCTCACAGGTCTGAGCAGGAATGTTTCTATGTTTGGTGTGTCTGTATTCAAAGGCACATTTTCTCAGTACAACCTGTCTATGAATTAAATCTTACTTTTTCCGATCGCAAGACCTTTAAATAATCCTTCATTTTCTCAGTGGAGCTCTTGTTGGAGTATTTCCGTCTCATCCCTTACGTTGACAGTTAAGCGATTCAATATTCAGTCAATAAAAGAAAAAAAAAAATCTTCACAAACACGTCCGTCTTCGCCAGAAAAGTTCCATCCAACAGCATTCAGAGGCTCCATGTGTTTCCATGCGGAGGGTCTTGGCTTTGAGATCCATCATGCAGCATGGTGCCGCTTTTGTTTATCATTTGTCAGCCAAACAATGACGCTAAGATACCGACATGATTTGTTTTACACTTCTCCCTGTCAGTCACTCTGTGAGAGTTGGGTGGGCGTCACAAAAGAAAACACAAATATTCCAGTGTAGTGAGTTTTTTTTTTTCTTCAGTTCTGGCGTGGTGACTGCAGTGTCATGCTAAGAATATGAAAAGGCCCTGTGGCATGGCGGGCAGCAGCGTGGACAGATGGTCGGTCCAGCTCAGACGTACAAGGAGAAGCCCCGGCAGAATGGATGAATCATCGTTCCACCAACTGTTCCCCTCTCAGCATGCTCTTCAGAATCCGACTTGCTCAATCTTTGTTATCGTGGACCCGACAGAAATGTTGTGTTGTGATGGATAAATCATCCGATGACCTCACGATGAAGCGATGCTAAACCTTGACGCAGGACTGCAGGTCCCGTCTGAAGCATCTCTAAATCTCTCTTACACACACACACACACACACAAAAAGCTTTGGATGGTGAAATATTTATAGGGAGGTTAAAGCTGATGGTGTTCCTGGGAGAAAAGCTGCAGACTCACTTTCACTTCACACTAGAGGTGGACGAGCATGACGACACACAGCAGCTTCTCACTGCAGGACGCTGTCATCTCTGCAGAGGTTCCTTCAGACAATGTTTGCAACTATCAAAACACAGTGTAGAAGTCAAATCTTCATTATGTGGGAAATGGAGAGTCCGTATGAGTCACTGATTGACTTGAAGGCTCCTGACAATGTGGTGGTTAAAATGTGTGCATCTGATCCTAATTGTGGAGATAAACTGCACAGCGAGCGTCTCCCACAGACACAGAGCTGCTGCGATTATGTGGTGAGACGTGTGGATGGAAATGAAAGGAGATTAAACAACCGCATGACCTGAAGTTACCGAGAGGGAAGAAGAATAGAACTGTGCTGTGGACGTCTGGGTCTCCTCTCATCTCTGTCACAGCGTGGGCTGTTTCCTATGGAAGCTCATGTCTGACAGCTAAACATCAACAACAGGATGAAAAATAAGCTTGATTAAAAAAAAAGTCAGAATTATGAGATTATTAAATGTCACGATTATGAGATCTGAAATACTAAATAAATAGTCATGATTATCAGGTACAAAATTAAATTATGAGATAAAAAGACATAATTCTGATGTAGAATTTCAGATTATGATTTAAAAAAAGTCATAAATAGGAGATAAAATGTTTAAATGATGAGATCATAAATGAATATTACAATATATATATATAAATTATATTTTAAGATAAAAAAGTCATAACTACGAGATGAATAATTGTATTTGTGTCAAATAGTTGAAATTGTGACAACAGAAGACCACATAATTATATGAAAATGAAAAATTATGAGATAAAAAGTCACAATCATCAGATGAAAATCGAAATTACGAAATACAAAAGTCATTACTATGAGATTAAAAGTCATACATATTAAATATAAAGTCATAAATATTAGCTATAAAGTGAAAATAATTAGACAGAAATGTCATAATATAAAAAGTCAACGTTACAACAGAAAAAATGAATCTTTCCCCTCATATTTGGGGATTTAAAATTAGATTATTGTTGTTTTTTAATTTCTTTCTTTTTTTTTAAGTCTTCATTATTTCTCTTCCTTTCCTGGCTTCCATACAAATGGTCTGTAAATAATAAATAAAGCAGAGTAAACAGCGGGATGACCTGTAGTTTCTGAACATCAGATGAATCTGCTGCTTGTGTCTCATTGCTTCACTTCACGTCTCCTCTTGTCATTGGGCCTTACGTGGTTCCGCGTCTGTGGTTCTGCAGCTCTGTTCCAGCCGCACCAGGTGGAGAGCAGCAGCCAGGTTGTGTGGTGTGTCACTCACAGCTGGCGCAGACGCTGATTGGCTGCTGGCTGCCCGCGGGGCTGCAGGCTCCTCCTCCTCTCCGAGCGGAGTCCTGCCCGTGCTGCGCTTGTTGCAGCGTGAGCGCGGAGGCTCTGTGCGCTCTCGGGTTACGCGTCTGAAGTTGTGTTCAGGAGGATATCGGAGACATCCAGGCGCTCAGAGGAAGGAAAGTAGAGGCTCACTGTGCGTCGTTTTCACTCTTTACGCGGGGAAATACAATTACGCGCTCGGGGGACGAGGAGGAGACGAGTTTGTGGCATTTAACTGGGAAACCAAGCATACCCAACAGTATGCGGTGCAGTTATGGCAGGCAAGGGTAAGACAGTCGTGAGGACGCTGGAGGATTTAACGCTTGATTCTGGTTATGGTGGAGCCGCGGACTCGGTCAGGTCGTCCAGCGTGTCGCTGTGCTGCTCCGACACGCATCAGTCCGTCTCGCATGGGGGCAACTGCTGGCATCTGACCGAATCCATGCACAGCCGACAGAACAGTTTGGACACCGTCAACACCGTCCTGGCGGAGGACACGGAGATACTGGAGTGCTCGGGTCAGTGCGCCAAGCTGCCCGAGCTGGAGGACGTGCCATGGAGCCTCGGCGAGGTGGAGTGCGCACTGAGGAAAGACGAGGAGCTGATGGTGGGCAACCCGCCGCCGGAGGTCCTGGCGCGGCTGTCCGCCCTCATCAGCCGCGCGCTGGTGAGGGTGGCCCGGGAGGCGCAGCGGCTCAGCCTGCGCTACGCCAAGTGCACCAAGCACGAGATCCAGAGCGCCATCAAGGTGGTGCTCTCATGGACCATCTCCGTCAACTGCATCACGGCGGCCCTCAGCGCCCTGTCCCTCTACAACATGAGCACCGGGGACAAGTTCAGCCGCGGCAAGTCGGAGCGCTGCGGGCTGGTGTTCTCCGTGGGGAAGTTCTTCAGGTGGATGGTGGATAGCCGGGTGGCGCTCAGGATCCACGAGCACGCTGCCATATACCTCACCGCGTGCATGGAGAGCCTGTTCAGAGAGGTGTTCAGCCGCGTCCTGCGCAGCGCGCTGGTGGAGAGGGACAACGGGATCCCCAAGTTTACGCTGGAGTCACTGGAGCAAGCCATCAACAACGACTCGGAGGTGTGGGGGCTGCTGCAGCACTACCAGCACCTCATCTGTGGGAAGAATTCAAGCGGTAAGACACGACAGAGAGAAATCAGTGATTGAATGGCCACATGTCATATCCAGTTTCCCCCCTGAAACCAGCCGAGAAACACCTTCATTCCACATGTTAGCAGATTTATCCAGGAACAGGTGGCTGCTTCAGACGCAAACATGCACCTTCATGTCCAGAGTTTCTCATTTTCTTCACAGTTTTGAACCTGAGAAGCTTCTTTTGTCAGAGGGCACAGTGACAATATCAATACAATAATCTGACTCACATTTAAACTGTTATGAGGCTTATGTGACTGCAAACATGTGCTGAGTACATCTGCCAGCTCTCAGTTCACTGTCACAGCGGGGGGCTTTTCTATGGAGGCCCATTTCTGACAGCAAGTGATACAAAAAACAAGATGAGAAATAAGCTTGATTAAAAAAAATGCTACTGAATGTCATAATTATGGGACAAAAGTCAGAATTATGAAATAAAAAGTCATAAATAATTAGATGAAAATGCTGAATTTAAGATAAAAAGTCAAAATCTGTGATAAAAAGCTAACTTTATGATGTAAAATGTAAAATAAATCTAAAATTCATGCGATCAAAGTCAATATCTGAGATTAAAAGTCACAAATATGCGATAAATAGTTTCAATTATAAGATTAAAAAAATAATTATGAGATAATAAGTCAAAATTGTGTGATAAGTCAAAATGATTAGATAGAAAGTCATAATTTAAGATAAAAAGTCATAATTATTAGACAAAAGTCAGAATTATCAGATAAAAAGTCATAATTTTCAGTTAAAAATGTGAAATTATGAGACAAAAGTCAAAATTCTGAAATAGAAAGTCAAAAAATAATTAGACAAAAATTCACATTTATGAGTTAAATTGTCAAAATGATGAGATAAGAAGCAGAAACTAAGATAAAATGAGTCATTTCGACTTGTAAATATTGTTTCTGGATGTTATTTGGGATTTGTTTCCTGAGTTCGTTCCCTCCTGACAGTGCTGGATATTAATCACCGGGCTCAGACCTCCGACACCAGAACGCTCTCAGTTTCAAAGCCGTGCGGAGCTTCAGTCTGAACAGGTATTTAGTCCTGAGCGACTTCAAACAGCTCCTGCTTTCTCGAAGCTGCTGTGTTCCCACGTGAAGAATGTGGCTGCTAATGAGTGTTTATGTGCGAGTGGTGAGTCGTGACGGTGCCGGAGAGCAGGGTTTGTGTTTATATCGTGTGTTTGCTGGCCTGGTTGGCAAAGCTATTACCGTCTCACTCCAGAAGGTGTAAGCTGTCAGTGTGGGCAGGCCCTCTCTTATCCAAAAGCCCTGAATGAGTTGGCTCCGACTACAAAGCAGAAGGGACTCGAAATGTTATGTCTTTAAAACGCGAGGGCCAACTGAAGTCTGAAAATATCGTGGTGCAGCTAATTTGTTGTAGCACGATTGTTTTCCTCGCAGATAGAAAGTTAGTCGAGGTGAACAACAAAGATGCTGAGAGGAATTTGGTGCAGCTTGGAAAGATTGTTCCAGAAGCTCTGAGATAGAAGATTGTGTCATTAATCCAGTTTTCCCTCTCACAGCAGACTCTTTTCTATAATCCTAGACCCTTTAGCCTCCGTCGTATACAACAAAAAACGTAGGTCTAATGTAATTAGTCGACTGATTGATGATTTAGATTGACATTTTAATGTTTCAAGCTTCCTCTTACATAATCACAAACTGAAAGATCGTTGGATTGAGAAATTAACCATCATTCGGTCTGTAAAATGTCAAAAACTATTGAGAAACATGTTACTTGTTGACGATAGCACCTGGAAAGATAAACTGATGGTGAGGAATTTCATTGAAATCTCATGCAACAGGTTATTTTCCATGACCCTTTAGTCTCTGGTAAACAAACAACTAGTCCATCAACTGATGACTTTACATGGTCATGAGGCAAATTTCAATCAAAAATGGAAGACATCTTTCTGACACAAGCTTCTCAGATGTCAACATTTGCTGCATGTTCTCAGAAAAAAACAACTTTCAACTGTAATGTTAAAAAGAGTGATAACAAATTCCCTTCCTTCAGATCCACACCAAAAGTTAATTGGGGTCCATTCTGGGTCGGGACCCTTCCTCCATCTGAGTTTGGTGGAAATCTGTTCAGTAGTTTTTTGTGTCATTCTGCTCACAAACCAACAAACGCTACAACAAACAAATGATTTCTAGCAAAGGAAGCAAAAAATGCCAAACATTTTGTTTTTTCAAACATCTCAGATGTGAATATTTTCTTTCCTCTTACATCATCATAACCTGAACGTCCTCCAGTTTGGACTGTTGGTCTCACAACACAAAGATGTTACCTTGAGCTCAAAAAAAAACAACTTCACCAGAACCACGATTAACATTTTTCACTCAACAATAATCCCTGCAGCCCAGTTCTGACTGTAGTAGTTCTACTAGTAGAACAGCGGTCAGTAGAGCGTATACCTCCGCCAAGTCCCAACAGCCCCCTTTCGATAACAGCCATCTCAGTAGGCCAGAGGTCTTTCATCTGAGAAACGAATGAAAATGTCATGAAAACAGCCCATTTCATGATATTAAAGAAATAAACTCCTGGATCTGTCTATTCTGGGTCGAGGCCCTTCCTCCATCTGAGTCCTGCTCAGAAATCAACCTCAACAAAAGCACGGGGGTGAAAACATCACCTCCTTGGCAGCAGGCAGGTACAGAAGTCGAGCTTGTCGGATGTGAATATTTGCTGCATCGTCCTCGTTTTACATCGTCATGAACTGAACATCTTCCAGTTTGTGCTGCCGGCTGCACAACAGAAAAGATGTTACCTTGTGCATGAAAATGCCACCTCCGAAATGATGATGATGAAGTGTGAAGAGTCTTACTAATATCGAGAAAAATGCGGATCACGTCCTCCTCGTGTATTCTTTTGTCGGACCAGCAGCTCCTAACAAAAAAACTTTCAGTCTACAGTCACGTGAGGAGCAGTTTCAGACGCCAGAACCAGAAAATGCATCTGAAACGATAAACTGATTATCACAACAGTTGATTCTTTTTCTGCCAACCGAGCGACTGATTTATCGACTATTTGTTGCAGCTTTAAACAGACATTTTCCTCTCTGTCACCCTTTAATCCCCTCGTCCGTCCTCTCAAACCTCTCTCCCCGTCTGACGCTGATATTTGGCCCTGCTGCTCTGCCTGGAAAATTGCAGCAGAGGAACAGGTACTTTCTCTGTAGACGGCGTGCAGAGCCGAGCGTTCATCCCCCTCCACTCCCGCCCCGTGGAACGCATCATTTCCTGATGGTGCAGAGGAGGCTGCAATTTGCACTCGCACAAAAAAAAAAAGAAAAAAAAAGCAGCGTGATGTCATTCTGTGACAGTTAGGGCAGGCAGAAAAATGTGGGGATTTAAAAACGTGCAACCCACAATTTCCTTTTGAGAAGAAGAAGACAGATTGAATAGTCAGTCCTGCAGAATCACCGACATGTTAATCAGTAACACTCGCGCGTCTGTCGTTCCCTTTGTCCTCTCGGTGGTTGTTTGGTTTCTGGAGCTTTTTGCCAACCAGGAACGGTAATGAGAACGTGTAGGGAGAGATTCTTCTCTGTAAGAAATGTGGTCTCTCGCTCAAAATTTCACCTGCAGAACAAAAAGCAGTGCAGCACATAATGAGTAAATCCAGGTTGCTCTGCACTCCCACTGACCGTACGTGACAGCCTGCCTGCACCGAGTAACGAGCTGAGCTAAACGGAGCCGTTTCTACTCTCCCTTTGTTTTCACGCTGATGTCTGACCTGTACGTTCTGATTATTTCTTACCTAGAATAGAGGACGTTTTGAATTGTGCAGGTGCGTCTTGTAACACTCATTCTGAAACTAGCGACACCTCTATGGTTAACTGCTTACAGGTGGAGGCAAAGGCCGTTTAGGGAGGAGAGTTTCAGTGACTCACGAGGATGTTTTCTGGTCTGACGCCCCTTTGGAAGGATGACCGCCCAAATTTATTCATTCACAGATTCATGTGGGTGTTTTCTGATTTCCCACCTCTGCTGGTCGACTTATTTTAAGGTACAATTCATACTCCAAACAAACAAACATTCTGGTAACTGCAGTTAGCCCAGTTAGCTGTGCAGCTAGTGGTCTGGACAGGGGCTAGCTAGTTAGCATGCTAACTTCACATTCTTTTCATAGTTTTAGATGATTTTTTTAACGATTTTAACTAAAATTTCACTTTTTATTAAAAAATGCTGGACTGAAACTGCATTCTGTCATAGTCACACACTTTGTTAACACAGAAACCACCTTGACTTTCTTAGTACGAGGTACAGCGCTACAACAATGCTACGCTACTTCTGCCTTTGATTTTTATGAAGAAGAAGAGGTTGCGATTTTGGAAAATGTGGTAATTTTTTGAATTGAGCAAACAACAGATGCTTTAGCTTGTCTGAGGAGGAAGGTCTTGGTATCGAATCTTTCACCCAGTGTTCAGTTCCCAGTCCCTTTACATCCCTTATCTCTACCACCTAGACTTACTCCTCCGATTTACGCGCTATGTCCTGGTTCTTGTTATGTTAGAGGGCTAGTAGCTAACTTGCTAGCTAGCTTAAGTTACGTTGTTGATACTGATTTGTGTAGTCCTGCATTTCAATGTCTTTCAAAGTTGCAACTATGATGGCGTACGACACCTGAAACGTAACTGAAGAATCAAATTTAACTTGGTGCCGCTCCTCTAATGCAGGGTAGGAGCAGGGGACGCTAATATTCACATATAAAGCCAGGTAATGAAGCGGTGATGTTTCTTATTTGTTGACTCAATCGATAGCGTGAACTGTTCATCTGTATCCATCAGATAAACGTCACACGGCATCGACGACACTTGATGATGAGGGTCTTGAAGGGTTGTCCCGTTTCACAGGGGGAGATTTCAACCACCAGCCCTCATGACTTGAAAACAAGGAGTAGGGGTAAAGTTTGTAAATGAGATTGAGCCCTCGTCTTCTGCAGTGACTTTAATCTATACGATGTCACTGTCGTAACGCATGGAAAACCTTAGAAAATACACGAGAGCTTTGCTTCGGGTTGCAGCTCGAGCTCTAGTGAAACGTGAGCCATTCATCAGCCTGCGTGGACAGCTGTATTGATTACCACAGAAGTGTATCTCTTCCATCAGAGGCATGTGAGACGGGCGGCCGAGCAGCGTGACTGAAACGCCTGCTGTGCCGACAGGCCTTTAAGGGCGAGACGGGTGTCAGAGGCGTGATTGTCTTGTCTTGATTCAAGTCAAAACAAAGTGACGCGCCATCGGCTCGTCGGGATCCAAAATGCCGTCCTATTTAACGGAAAATCTCCAGAAAGGAAGCAGTTTGAAGATATTTGTTTCTTGGAGCGACTGCTTCTGTCGTCTGTCTGTGGCGTCGTGGAAGCCTAAATAAAGCTCTTGCAGGCGGACGTATCCTGACGTACGCTCGACTCCCCTCGCGGCGAGCGTGACGTCAGACACAAACGGCACGGCCATCAGCTCCCAGAAACCTGCCGGGGCGGCGTTTAAATTTGGGATCCCGAATGACTTGATTGCTTCTGATTACGTCTGACCTTCCCTGAGGAACCCGGTCCGTCCTCCGCAGGACAGATGACACAACATAATGGAAGTGCATCGCCTGCTATAGTCGCTTTATTAAATTAGCAGCAGGGTGTCTGCTCTCCCTCCTTCTTCGCTCTCAGTCTTTCACACCATATTTTATTGTGTTTCCTGCTCGAGGGCGGGCTCTGTGTTTGCATGTTTATCCTCCACTGTGGTTTTTAATAAGCTCAACTCATAACCACATGATTCTGGCAGAGCCTTTTGTCGTCCATTCTGTTATTATTCTCCGCCTGTCCCTTCTCCTCCTTCCTTTGGGTGGTCTCGCAGATGAGCTGACAGATTGCTGCCGTGCTGGTGCAACCTGGGCAGGCGAGCTGGTCGTGATGGATTTTTTTTTCATGTCATGGTAATTTCAGAAGACCAAAAAAAGGCGGCCACCCCCTTCCACCACAGGCTTCATTGTGTGAAGTTATGCAAAGTTGTTTTTTCCCGGAACGGGATGCAGATTTTATGAGCTGCATCCGTTTTTCTAGTTGCGGCTTTTGGAAATATTGACTTTTATTTCATATCCTCCTCGGTGAATTTCACGGGAAGAAAACACCTATAACTCTGCTCCTGCAGCAGTTTGGGACCGGGGCCCTCCCCCCCTCAAAAAAAAAAAAAAAATGTTGTGGTGTTTTATTACTTCTGTGTCATTGGAGCGTGGATCCCCCTTTCCGTTTTCAGAAACTAGGTGAAAGCAGTGGGTCAGGATGAGATAATGAGACGAGTGCGAGAGCGCTGAATGCTTAATGTTGTGAGGGCGTAAAGTGCGGGAAGAGAAAGCAGGCTGGAGTGTCAGCTGGAGGAGGTGTTGGTGAGGGGCCACTGGCGCAGGTCCCTCAGAGATATAATTACGCAGCTCTCTTTAATTAACACTTGTGCTTATCTGGTAGTCATTAAGATTAGGAATTAGCAACGGGAAACACCAGGGAGCTGGAGAGAACAAAGATGATAAGTCCTCTCATTCATTTTTTCTTTTTTAAACACCCGTTACGCAGGTTCCACGTCGGCACCTTTGATCCGATCGGCCTGTGTGGGCCGCGATAAAACGTCTTTGAGACATTCAGACTCGTGGACCGTCGCTGTCACGGTTCACTGCTGAGCGGTGAGACAAAGGAAGCCGTTACGTCAGTCGTCCTTGGCGTCGCGTAGACGACTGTGAAGCCGATCAGGATGAAAGACTGCTGATAGACGGCTTCTGAATGCAAGTCAGCATTTTCCATTTTGACTGGAGCACCGTACACACAGACACTAGATGTAAAAGATACTGATGAATATACATGACGATTTTTTTTGGCCAATATACTTCAAAGCACATTTCTTTGACAGAAATATCTGAAACTATGAACTGCTGTGTGACTAAATATGTACAAATTTAGACAAATATGTACATTTTAAACTTCAGAAGGTCATTGTCCTCATAAGAAATTGACATTAGCTCATGAAAACATAAACGCAGCACAAGAACATGTCACTCTTTTGCATATTTTATTCATTATGAATCTAAATGTTCATTAAACAAAAGTCTAAATGAATGTCTGTGTGAAAAAAATGAGAAAATGTGTTTTTAAGCACATTATAAACAAGCAAAAATCTAAATTAATGTACATTTCAGATGCAAACATATAGAAATAAACATATACCAAGTAAAACTGGTACATTTGTCCACCCGGTGATGTCTAAAGTAACAGGAAGCAGGCTGAATAACTTCCACAATGCTTTAAAAATAAATAAAATATGTGTATAAAAGAAGTATCCAAGAAATATTCAGGAGAAGGACTATATATGTGTGGAAAATCTGCAGAGTTAAGAGCCATGCTAACATGTTAGCATGTTAGAAAAAGAATTAGAAAAAGAATTTTAGATTTTATTTGTATTTTTTCAACCTCAGATATACTCAGCAGGAAGACGAATAAGAAATATGAATTCAGAAAGTACAAAGAAATACGAATGACTGTCAGCAACAGCCAAGCTAACATGTTAGCGGCTAACATCTGCTAACTGTCTTAGAGTAAAGTAGTGAGACTTCTTCCCTACCATAAACATTGTGTGTCAGTTGTGTTATTATATTCACACACCTTTCAGCTCCATTTTGTTTCTCTCTCTTCACTTGACAAACACAGCTTACATCAGTTTCTTTTTTTTCTAAAACATAAATCCCTGGTGATTTTCTATAATCCTCCTCCGGCCATATTATTTCTTTTCGCTGCACAATGAAAACAAAGTTAAACCCGTGACTCTGTTTCCTGTGCGTTTGCCAAACTTAGATTGTACAATAAAAAAGATATTAAGCCGGTAGAAAAAAAAAAAACATACTTCCAGTTTTTGGAAAGCAATCAAAAATCACGACCATGTTGTCGACCTCTGACCTCCTGCTATGGGCGTGAAGTCGGTACAACAGGACGCCTTTTGCTATTTGACTTATCTGTGTGTGACGAGGGAAAACAATGACCTGATTGTACAGTACAAGTACGTAAAATACATCCGGCTGATGCCACGGCGAGATGAGATGACACGCGTCCCAAAAGCCTGGAGATTCAGCGGGCGCCTTTGATGGCGACACAATTTGTGTGACAGTGGCTGTCAGGAGACGGTGCGCTGGTTGATGTTATCTGTCAGCCGTACGCACATTTAACTCAACAGTTACGTCCTTGAGGGAGTCGCGAATCAGTTGTGATGCTGCTCCAGCTTAAAAAACTTAAGTGACAGGTTTTGGGTTTTTTTGTGTGCTGTACTTCTTGACAAAGGACTTTCTTCCTGATAAGCAAGTCTCACAAGACGACTCCGAGGCTGTCGGGTCGGGTCGGGTCGTGGTTTCTCTTTTGATTTCAGATCATAGACGTCTTTCACTTCTGCTTTACTTTAAATGATTCACGAGTAAAATAATCAGGCTTGAACTTCACACTGACTCTAGAATGGTTTGTTTGTGTGTGTTTTAAAGGGTTATTTCACCCAGTTTTCTAAAAAAAACAAGATATATTCTATGTTACAACTTCATATTTATACCATGATATCAATGAAGAAAAAAAACAAGAATTTCCACATTTTGAAATTATTTTATGGGGTACACTTTTTGAAATGATGAACTGGTGCACCTAGTGTGAAACTGGTGTGAAAAACTAATTGTGGACCCTGGAATGCTTTTTTTTTTTCTTTAATGTAAAAGCACAACAATAGAATACACAGTAAAGTCTGATTAAACAGGTCAACATAAGGAATGAAAGAGAAATAGAGTGTATAACAATTAATCTGTAAAATCGTAAAAACAGCAAAGGATGAAATGTAAAAAAAACAGTTGGTGCATCAAAAATAGAGCAGTGCAAGGTTTTTGCAACCTCCACAATAAAGTACAGTGTAACTCAACAACCAAAAAATAAACCTAAAAATGTAAACAGCACATTTAAAGGGAGGGGAAGTCTTTAAAAGATGATGCCGGTGAAGCCAGAATATATGTTTACACATGGTAAAGTATTTTGATACGCCTTTAAAATCACAGCTCCTCCTGCATCAGAAACCTCAGAGATGGTATCTCCATGTCATGGGGCGTGAAACCAAAACCATCTCTGTGGCGAGGAACCGGTGGACCCACACAGGGACCACGGTTCCCCAGTCGCACGGCGCTGAAAACACTTGACTCTCGGCAGAAGTGAGAGCACGACGATTTGAAATCAAAAGCGAGACTTTTTTATTCAGCTGCCGTGATGGTGAACACGTAGTCTGCGTCGCTGCGAGATTTAAATCGCACCGTTTTTTTTTGCGTTTCGCAGTTAAAAAACACATTGCATCTCGTCAGCTGCACTGTATGTTTTCCTCCCTGTCAGGCGTCTGTGGGTTTCCGTTATCGCAGCGTTCGCTCTCCCAGCGCCGAGCTCGTGGTTGTTCTTTGAACTCTGCGCCGAGGCTTTTGATCACACCCCGAGCACAAACGCTTTTTTTGTGTGTCGCTCTGCGGCTCACAACACTCTTGTTTGTGCTTCAGAAAAATAACCTGACTGTGATATTCTGCAGAATGGGGGAAAAAAAAAAGCAACCAATATGAAGAATTCTGCGAAAACTCGACTATGACTAAAGCTTTTGACCGCGTTTGTAGCTCACACATCGCTTCATGACTCAGGCTATCGACCGGTTGTGAAATCTTTAGTTTTTCTGTAATGCTGATGTCATCGTCGGACAGGGAATGAGGGTGCCGGGCCTGAAAAAAAAAAAAAAAAATCACATCCTCTGACAGCCATTTATTGAGTCAGGGATTGTTTTTCGTCTCTCTGGGACTTTTCATGATTGCTTTTTGAACGGCCAGTTCACAGGCGCTGTCGGATCAACCTCGTTTGAGTCTCCTCGAGCTCTCAGAGAGACGGATTTCAACTGGAATCAACAAAATATGTACCATAACAAAAAAGCTCTCAAATTATTTGGTAAGAGGCAAAATGAAAACCGAGTGGGTGCCCTCCTGCCTCATTAAACGGATTGTGAAAAAGCAGGTATGCATCGGGACGTAATCATATCACTTCAGCGGTACATTCAAGTTTGCTTTGGTGACTCATTACTACCCAGCCCCTGCGCTGCTGAATTATGCAACAGGGTAGCTGACTTACATTGTTCCAGCGCCACGTACTGTTTTTAAAAGCAGCAGGCATCAATCAGATCGCCTCACTTACTCCCACTTACTCCAGACTCCCGGAGTTTAAATTGTTTATGTGAAGAGAAATATGATTTACATCAGGATCAGCCCACTTTCTTTCATTCCTTCATCTGAATGCTCACTCTGGTTCCTCCGCTCTCTCTCTACAGATTGGGCTGTTGACACCTGCCTCTCTGCAGACTGTACTTCAGAAATGAATGAAAGCGACAGACGCTTATCTCTCCGCTGACTTCTTCCCGCCAGATCGTTTTTTTTTCCTCACGCTTCCCTTTCAAGTCAAACTGAAATTTGACAGAGCGCCTGTGTACGTTTATTTTTGCACGAGGTAACAAAAAGCGAGATTTAAAGCGTGGCTATCGCGCAAAGAGGACAAAGACAGTGTTGTGGAGACACCGTCAAAGCTTTGGGCTCCTGGGTGGGCATTTAATCGTGGATGACACTTAAGTACAAATTTGAGGTTTCATCTGGCATTTACATTTTCTTTAGTCCACGTCTCTGTTTAAAAACCCTCTTGGATTAGCTGGCTTGCTAACACGAGCGCTCGCTCCCACTAGACGTCACTTGTTGTTCATGTTATTTCAGCACTTCCCTGGAGTTCCACCTGTTTTCCTGCAAGACTCTGCCTCTGATTGCATGAAGAAAGCCTAGATGTAGTCGCGGTACTCTTTTTTTGTTGCTGGGATAAGGCGAGAAAAGTTCAGCTGATTGAATCACACACACCACAAATGAGATAAGACTTAGCAAGCTAGCATGCTGTTCCCTAACTTCAGTGGTCGCCTGGTTGGTGAAACAAACAGGCAGCAGTGCAGCTGCAGTGGATTGTGAGCTGTAGTTTCCCCAGTAAACACACCAGCTGCAGTGTCTCTGGACTAGTTAGCAGACCAGCAGCAGGACACCTGACCTGTCCGTCCATCTCTGCCTAGTTAAGAGACGCTCTTGGCGGTGAAAAGCTGCATTTGCATTTTAAGCCATTTGTCCCTTTACAGCCATCAACCCTCAGGAGGAACACTTGTTCTGTGTAGCTAACCAGACAGCCTAGCCTGCTAACGTTAGCACTGATTCCCATAATCTGTTACTTTGCACTCCTGTTATTTCAACACCTGCTGAGTCACGGGGAGCTCCCACATGCTCACTGTTGTGTTTATGCAGCAGCAGAGACAAAAGGAGGGCGGCCACCTAACGGCTCATGATTAATGGCGGTTAATGACCAGACTTTAAAAAAATGCAACGTGACAGATAGTCCTGTGACTTCAGCACTCTGCACCTCAGACGTGCTCGAATCAAATCCATGTCCTTCTTTTTGATGTAACACAATGTTTACTGCGTAGACTTTTTCTGTATACATGACAGAAATTACACCCCAACACACACTCTCTCCCTCCTCACCCTCTCCTGCCGCAGTCATTCTGCAAAACGACATTTCTTCTTCTTTCCAGTAGACCAGGTTTCCTGTAAATTTTTTAAAACTTCCTACAGAGACAGGAAGTCTTTCATGTCTCTCTCCTTCAGCCAGTGTACACAGTCTTTTATGTTTCTGCTTGCGGTGGCTCGGAGTGTCTTCAGTTGACCTCAGCTTGTTTTTTTGACGCCTTCCTGTGGGGCTGCGTGTTGGTCGGGTTACATTTTTGTTCGATGTGAACACCGGTAGTTAGTCGACGGCTCCCCGCAGCCCCTCGATAAGCACAGATTACCGACAACTATGACATGATTACTTGGCTCGAACTCGTCTGCTCCCCGTGTTCAAGCAGGAGTGATTAGAGGCTCTACTGGAGTCAACAAGATATTTTGTTTTTTTTTTCTCACAGAAATTAACTTTTCCCTTCATGTGTTTTATCTTTAATTCTCACATCGCCTCGTGATTGAAAAGCGATTCATCCGCAGGGCAATAACACTTTTTGTTGATTTTAATTTGGCTGTGATTGGAGTGTGGAGGAGCTGCAGTAAGTTGGTTTTAAAGGATCAGAGAGAGATTATGATGTTAGCATTCAGATGATTTCATAAAAAATCACCTCACATGTGATGTCTACCAGCTGGTGGACAGAGACAGTGCTCCTCCTCCAGACAGCTGTATCCAGAAGCCGACTATGAGCACTTCATTTGTCAGCCTGCACTGAGTTGTGTAATACTTGTGTAGTGGCTATAAGTTACGTACTGAGAACGGCCTCTGAATACTGCATACAGCGAGCCTCCTCTTCAAGCTGACAGTCTGAAAGCAGCATTTGAATGAATGGGATTGTGCACCGTTATCATCAAGTATGACTTTTTTTTTTTTTTGCTAGTTTACTCTATGCTGCGTTCAAGAACAGCCCACACTGATAACGCCCTGTTCTCTGGAAACAGTAATACAGGTTTCTTTGGAAAATGAAACACAAGCGTATTTGTTCAACGGACAGTTTGAGGTGTGAACCGGGTTTAACAGGAAGGAATTTATGGGAGATAACAACAGGAAATAACAAGGATGAAATGAAAAACTTATCGATTATTTGGACAGAAACAAGCTTCTGACCGTATCACTCACGTCTCACGTCACGTATGCACCGGAAACCAGCCCAGTTTGAGTAGCCACGGGTTTGAAGTGCCCCCCTGATGAGCTTCTGTGGACACGGCCTGGTTCTGATGATCCCCAGCTGGTGCTCCAGCAGCTGATGAGAGTCGAACAGCGAGTATTGATCTTTGTGTCGAGGCCTCTGTCTCCTTCACACTGTCTCCTCAAACAACTTCCTGCGTGAACTTGATGTTATTGTCCGCAGCAGTTACATGTTCAGTGAAGGATTCCACTTCCTCTGTTCTGATTTTGACCCAGGTGTCGTCCACGTACCTGAACCGGTGTCTTGGAGGAGTTGGTTAAAATCCTGTTTAAGTTTTTGTTGAGCGTTGCAAACCGAAGGAGCTTGTGTCTGGATGTGTTATAGGTCACCGAGTTGATGCTGCTGCATGGTTCTCCTTCCTTTTGTACCTCGGGGAGTCCGTAGATACATGGGATGGCTTCTCCGCCCGGTACAGTCGGTAACGTAGTGGCCTGTCGGTGGCTTTGTCCTCAGCAGCGGGGCTTCGGTGTTGCGTGTTTCATCCTGACAGGACGGACAGCTCCTCCTGCATGCCGTTACAGCCTTTAATTAATGAGGGCCGACTGCGGGATCAGTTTCCGGCTGTTCCCAGGTGGCGACGGGGAAATTAGGCTCCTTGCTCTGGGGAGAACCATCTGGTGCCGCAGCGACACAAAACAGGCCAATGATAAGGAAGTGCAGAGCATGCTGGGTAATGCAGTTTGAGGGAATACCCTTCGTGATGAGGACCCACTAAACTTGGACTGGAGCACACGCTGCCTCCCCTGCTCTCTCTTTGTTTGCCGTCTCTACCACTTAATCCTGTCTTGACAGGAGCGAACGCCCACTCACACATAAAACCAACAATAACAAAAGGAACGCCACTTTTTTTTTTTTTTTTGTGCTTTTAAAGCCCACAGTAGCTTTTCGCTGGTTCTCAGTGACTGCTCATTGAGAAACGGGGACAGTGACACAGTCCCACTTCAGCAGTCTTGACATCCTGAGCCGCTCACAATTTGACTCATACAAAGATGTAGCAATTTCGCTCGCTGCTATTGTGTGGGCAGGAACACGTCCTCCCACCGACACCGAGCATTTCGTAACGACTGCGAGATAGACACTGAAAAGAAAGCAACAAGGGGAAGTTTGGCTCTGCGTAGTCAGTGCAGGGTTTGCTGCTCTCCCAGCTGCCTTTGGTGACTTTTTCTCCCCAAACCTTTGCCTGTTTAATTAGACGCCATCTCAGCATAAACTCTTGTCCTCTCCACTAATTGCTGTCATCCTTCTTAATCAGGACAGCTTTTATTAGTTAGAAAACAATAGAACGTAACAGCTAAATCGTGGAGCCTTGAAGGCGTGCAGTTAAATTTGGCGTCTTTGTGTGGGAGATTGGTTTGACTACCAGGGTTTTCTGATTTCAGAGAGAGAGGGATGGTAGTGGGTGACCTGAAGGGGATTACACACATTGCTAACATCACATCCTGAGCTGTTTTTAGCTCTTAATATTTCTGCAGACCACAGATACGTCAGGGTATCTGTGAGGAGGCATTTCAACACTTGTGTGTGACACCACTGGATAAGGAGATCTCGGGGCATTCCAGTCGCGTTTGTTGCGACAAAACTGGATGTTTTCAGTGAGACCACAGGACATTTTCAAGGGAGTGTGTTTTCAAGGGAAGTCAGAATAACTGCATCTGTGTTTATGGCGACAAAACCAGGTGTTCTTAAGAAGGCCTTGAGACATTTACGGCTGGGTTTCTGGAGACCAGAGCCAGATATTTTTTTAATTTTTGAAGCTGTGCCATGCCCAGAGGTTGTTGTGGCAGCAAAAAGGAGATCTCTGGATGTCTCCAGCTGTGTTTATTGCCACCAGAACCAGATGTTTTTCCCGGTAAAATGGCCGTGTCCAGCTGTGTTTGTGGAGAACAACACTGGATATTTTTTTTGTGTTTTTTTTGGTGTTTTTTGAGGAGACTGTAAAACATTTCCATCCCTTTTGTGGTGACCAAAGCAGATATTTTAAACCATTTCCATCATCATAACCGTTGTTTTTAAGTCCTTAAACCTAACCAGAGGATAAATCCAGCATTGTGAAAAGAGAGAAATACGAGATTGAAGTCAACATAATGACACTTGAAAGCTTTAATGTATCTGTCAAACGCCTCTTCTTGTTGTGAATGTATAGTTGAAGAAATCCTGGCACAAGAGAATCTGACCTGTTGAACACTCAACATGTTAGTGCTGACATTTTGGACAGAGCTCTGGAGGTGATAAATGGATAATCTCGGCACGTTATCGATCGGGTCCACACGTTAGGTATTGTGAATGAAGAAAGAAGGAGAAGTCATGACGGAGAGAACGAGGATTATCAAATCAATAGACAGCAGGAGCCTGTGACCCCCACTGAGTCCTAAAAATCAGCTCCCAGGACTCAAGTCGAAAGTGAAACCGAACCATTGATTGAGAAAAATGATTAATCATGGGGAACAGTTATTTTCCCACAGATCCTTGAGTTTGTTGCCAAGCTGGGTTACTCTGTTTGGACAGCGTGAGCACCTGTAGCTCAACATGTCATCACGTGATAACAGGCGATGATCAAACACTACGGTTTATTATTTTCGCTCAGCTATGCCGCCCGGCTGGTTGAACCTGCTTTGTGTCATCTTGTAGTCTCTCGGCCTACGTGACGGACAAGCCGAGGCACAGCGGGCTGTCAGCAGGTTGCATCACAGCTCGTTCCCACAAATCCTGATGCATAAAAAGAGAAAAAAAACAGCGTACTGCCGACGTGCAGATCGGCAAACAACAGGTGTCTGGATGCACGCCGGCGCTTGTGCCAGCTTGTTTTGCTGCACCTGTGGAAGCGTTTGGTGACACAGAGAAAAAAACAGCATGGATGCATGAATATTTCATCTCTTTTCTGATCCTGAAATCAACCTTAATCAAATTTAACAACGTTTCTGTTGTTTTGCTTTATGGCCGATGACTTAGCCGTGGATATTTTTGGAAGACCACAAGTGCTTTTTTTTCCCCCTCTTCAGCTTCTGATTCATCTTGACGAGTACTCCTCTCCTTCCTCATTTCCTCTTGTTTTTCCATCTCCTCCTGCTCTCAGTGATCCCCGCTCTCTATACCAGTGAATGAAATGACGTACGTAGAGCCTCTGTATGGATTTGTTCCATTTTTTAGTCATTAATCAAGGCAGACCTCTCCATTGTCGCTTGAAAAGCTGTAATTACGGTTAATGCGATCGGTCTAATTAAAGCACAATATGGCTGGATCATGTACAATACTTCCAGGTCAAGTCTGAGCTATAAATGTAAATCTGCTCTGGATACTCATAACCCTTATATAACATACATAACCCTTCAGCCTCCTTTGAACTAGAGTTGCTCTCAGTAGAGCTCATTGGAGTGTAGTTGAGAAATTTGTGATGGTATATTGAGGCTATAACAACAAAATGTGAAGGATTATTACAGTTAAAATGGAACACTATCATTAAAATGACTACATATTGTTATCAGATTTCTTAAAAGTCTCTACAAGAGATTTATGTCGATATCAGTAGACCTTAAAAAATTCCTCACAGAATCCTGCAGAGGTTATTTGGGAATTTATTATGGGTGAATAACAACGTATGATAAATAAAAAAAACATAATAATACTGATGCTCCGACAGTGCTTTCAAGGTTTTGGAGGCATTAGAAAAGTTTGCCAACATTGATCCCCACGAAGCGTCCCGTTAGCATGGAAAATATCCCGGTTAAGCGACTGGAAGCAATGGAAGTCGCAGCCATAACTTGCACGATGTATCATGGGAGCGAGGAATAAGGTGGATAGTCCAGATAAATAATCTATCTAGTGTGTTTTGGGTCTACATCAGGGTCTGTATCCACGAGGATGCATATTGATCTGATGCCCAGACTCCCTCAACATGGCTCCCTTCAACAGGAAGCAGCAGCTCCCTGTGGGTGTCTGAGCTGCCGCCCAACCAACTTATAGGGAAATCTCATTTCGGCTGCTTGAGATCTCATTTATTTGATCGCTACCCAAAGCTCATGACCATCGCTGAGGGGTGGAACGTAGTTTGACTGGTCAATCGAAACGCTTTGCCTTCGCTCTACACAGTCTGGTTCAACATCCACTCTGCTGCTGACACCAGTAGATCTCACGCTCACACCTTGAGATGCTTGAGCTCCTTTGTTTTTTGGGCAGCAGCTCACACGATCAGCCCGGATCAATGGAAGCAAGCCGCTGTTTTCTGGCAGAGAACCTCCCGTTTTAAACTCGTCTTGACAGAGACAGAAGAGCAGAAGTTCATAACAATGCTTCATTGTCGCTCACCTCGCTGCCGCGGCTGCACCCATGTGTAACTAAGGCGGCTCGTGTAACTTACCGTGTCTGCTCTGCTTTTGTTGGATGCAGTGACAGGTTTCCACAAAGCACTCTCATAATCATTATCATCTTTTCATAACACGGACAGGAAAAAAAAAAAATCCTGTGAGTGCAGCCGTCATTAAAGTACAGAGGTAGGTATTCATGTGTGTCACACAAAGCCAAGTTTATTCAGCCAAGAACTCATTCACCTATGCTAATGCACACCTACACGAGGCAGCGCCATGATACCGGCCCTGCTTCCGCACATCCAAGAAGTAGATAATCCTCGGGCTTCGCTGCAGCACATTTTTCCCACACTCCCAACACTGTACTCAATCTCATCAGTACCCACAATCCATCTTGATGCCCCAGGGGCTGCCTGCTACTGTCGTCCAAATACAGTTTGTTTTTTGGCACGTATCGTGCCCATGAATGCATCATTAGGGGGGTGGCAACATCTCTCTCGGGCTGACCTGCATTTTGCTCCGTGAAAAAAAATAGGTTTAAATGTATGAGTCAGACGGAGCCGATGTGAGTGTGCATAAAAATCTACACAAAATACCAGGGATCTTTTCTCTCAATAAAGTATCAGAGAATAGTTTAAAATCAGAGGCTCAGAGCCGAGGGCGGCGTCTGCTATCTGTTTGTTTTTGACCGAGAGTTAAAAACTTAACAGTTGGTGGAAAACAGAGAATTGGAGGCACATTTAGCAACAGAAGTGATTCTCCTCTTTTGCACAATAGACATCTTCATCCCCATTAGCTCTCTGTCATTATTGGAAAATGAAATTAGGACGGCGTGACGTCCAGTGAGTCAATGCATCCGTCTACCTGTTGATTTTTTCCCTGGAGGAGCCAGGAACTTAGAAAATTAGAAATGAGAAAAGATGCTCATATAAAGCCACATTAATTGAATTCTTTTTGGCCACTTGTTGTCAGGTAAACAAACTTTAAAGACCTCGTTAGCAAACAGTCGGCCATTTACAGGACCGGCAGACGCCGAGGCACATTGGTATTCATTCGGAGTCGTATTTCTGTGCGTCTGATTAATGTATTCGCTTCCCTTTTTGTTCTGTTTTGATCTTCACCAGCTCCTGAGGGAAATATCTGGCTCTGCTAAATGCCCTATTATGTTCAGCTAGTTTGCTAAATCTGTGTGTTTGCCGTTGGTGTGAGGCAGGTAGTGTACAGTGGGTTTATCGGGAGGGGTTGCTTCTGCTGCTGGAGGTTGATGACAGCGGTGAGACTGAACCAGAACGTCAAAGTCGGAAGCATATGAATGAGCTGAAAGACGCTAAATGATCCTCCAGCTGAGTAGATCCACACGGTCGGGTGACTCACCTCTGTGGGTTCATGGTCCGTTTCACATTTCACCAAATGTTTTTGTAAAAATAGAAATTAGAGCAGCTTAAAGCGTTCTCTCCATTTCCACCTTGCGTTAGTTATTAAAGACATTGTGCTAATTTTCAGGTTCATATGTTTATTTGGGGATCCCAGTAGAATAGATTTACATACGTAGATTTAAAAAAAAAACACATAATTTTTCTCCTGTGGTGCATTGCTGCAGTATCCCTTTTCTACACATTCGCATCACTTAACGGGCAGGATGTTAGCCAATCAGAGGCAGAGTGGGGCGGGTCATGCCAAACAAGGTACTTTGATCTAAAATAACGCTGTGGATACTTGACGTTAACACAAATATTATATAACATTACATTTTTTTTTACAAATCCAGCATGTGGATTGTAAGAATTATAATGAAATATTAAAGCATTTACAAATCTTTAATGAAAAATGATTCAGGGAAAATGGAGGAGTCTGATAATTGTTTTTTAATTTGTGAAAGTGCAGCCTGCAGTCAAAAATCAGAAAAACATGCCCAGAAAAAGCTTCAAAGGAAGATGTCCCGGAGGATCCGCAGCAGATGCCCAAAACCACCTAAACTGGCTCCTCTGGCTGTGATGGAGCAGCAGCTTCCAGCCCTTCACTTCGTGTCTGATTTTACTGTATTTGTAAAGCCGAGTCCAGCCACGCCTCAGAGGAAACTCATTTCAGCTGCTTGTATCCGTGATCTGATTCTTTTGGTCACTACCCAAAGCTCATGACCGTCGGTGAGGGTTGGATCGTAGCTCGGCTGGTATATCAGAGGCTTTGCCTTCTGGCTCGGCTCCCTCTTCAACAACAGCCCGGTCCTGCTGACGCCTGTAGATCTCACGCTCCATTTTACCCTCACACCCCAAGATAATTGAACTCCGTCTCTCCAGAACCTTGAGTGTGGGCAGTAATCCACCATTTTCTGGCTTCATGCAAGCCATACAGAAATGAATGGATACAAAATAGAAAGGAAAGAAAGTGTAACACGAGGTCAGAAATGATGACCTGAGCTGAAACAGACCCTCCAGAGACAGACTGATGAAGCTGAACCTGGAAATGTTATTCATTAAACTGGGGAACTCCCAGTGTTACCCATTTAAATCTCATTTCCAGTCAAGTCACTGGACACTTCCACATGTTCTCGTGACTCTGGTTCACTTCCTTCAGGATGATTTTTTTCAAGTTCACAGTTCACGGTTGTCTTTTTTCTTCTCCCCGGCGCTCTCTCTCCCTCGCAGCTGGAAGTTGAGGGCTGTGAAATTGTCCAGGAAACATCAATCATGCCTTCATCTCCCCCCGCCACCACAACCAGAACCCCCGGCCGGCTCTCTGGCTGCTATCTGAGTGCCTCCTCTGCCGCGTGAATCCCTGCATCCTCGTGGGGGAAGTGAGGGAGGCTGATAGAGTGCCATAATATAAGTTCTCCGGGCTCATCCATGTTTTAGTGCAACACAATGTTGATGTATTTATGTGTTTAGAAAGCTCATTCCAGAGGTGAGCCGGCGGTACACAGGAGATATGTGGCAGATAACCGAGGATTTCCCTGCAGGGAGACGGATTGGATGTCAGAATGTATTTATTTTTAAAGCCCACATACGGAAGAACATTAATGGAGAGTACATCAGGCTGTAAATGTTGTAGTATGTGGTGATAAATACTGTCTGAGGATGTGAATTTGTTGTGAGACACAAAGATTAACTGACATTTAAAAACTGAACACATTAAATATGAGATAAATGGAATTTAATAGAATAGTATTATAAATGAATACATCATAATAAATTGTAATAAAATAATAAATAAAACATTTTTTTGAAATATAATAATTGTGATAACAATGATGCATCATATACCAGCAAACAAAAAACAAGCAAAAAAAATTGATCAAACAAATAATACAGTGTATAACAATTGAATAAAGTAAAAATAATAACACAACAACAACAACAACAACAATAATAATAATGATGATAATAATAGTATTAATGATAATAATACTAATAATAATATTAATAATAATAATAAACAGTCAATATATATTGAAAACAAGTCCTACAATCATTTTTTTTAAATGTCAATAAGAAAATATAAATTATTAAGGAATCAGCAATAATAAAAAACATCAATAAAAATTCAAGAAAGATAATAATAAAACATTCATGATTAAATAAAAGAAACAAAAATTATATTATGATATGACAAAATTAGAATAATATATATATATATGTATAAAGTAGAAAAGTAAAAAGTAAAATAACATTAACACCTTTGAATAAAAATAAAAAAAACAATAAAATAGAAAAATATAGAAAAGACATTTAAAATGAAGACAAAAGACATTCACGCATTCAAGCATATTGAATAAAAAATCCATAAAGGATGATAAATAATCAGATGTAATAAATATTAAAGGTAAATAGGTAACTGGAGCCTTAAAGCCGACTCCATGCGGAGCAGATAAAGACTGCAGTCTGCGTTTCTTACAGTTTCATCAGTGCAGAGGCAAGACAGCGAGCTGACCCGCCCTAAATAATCCCGGTGTTGATAGCGAGCTGTCAGAGACGTGACACAGGAGACGAATAATGCGATCGGACAGAGAAAATGACATGCAGAGGAGAATTGACTCTGTGATGGATGGAGAAAAATGATGCTCCCTGTAGCTCTGCTGCTTGGGAAAATAAATGCACTGTCCTCTCACATCACCGCTCAACTTATAAAACTTTTACGTTTGTCATCGTTTTATTTGTGTGTACGAGCGCTGCTTAGCATGACAATAGGCCCACGGGACCAGCTGTGCTCACAGACCAATTTCTGCCTCCGCTGTTGGACCGTCCCGAGAGTTGTCGTTGTTATTGTGTGTGCTCATCTGTGCGTGAGCCTTTACGCCTTACAGATACTGCTCTGTCAGACGTTTTGTGCGGCTGACACTGTTAATCACTGAAGTATACGCGCAGATACACAAACAAGCCTGATGTGCGTTCACCAAACGAGTCCGCCAGGGGAAATAAACAAGTTTCCTCCTCGCCGGTGAGAAATCAGCTCTGATCACCTTTCTTATGAAAAATCGTGGAGAATCGACCAAGTGTCGGAAATGTTCTGCTGGGGCTTCTTCTCTTTTGTGTGGGACAGGATTAATTGAGAACACACTTCTGTCACATTCAAAGGTTCATCACACTTTGTGCATTCAAGGTGACGGATGAAAGGTTCGTGTCTTCGACGTGTTTCCCCCCCTGAAGGCCGATCACAAGAACAAACACTGCTTTTGATCCCAAACAGAGAAGAATTGTCTGTTCTTGTGTGGATGTTTGAAATGTTTGGGATTAATTGAAGCAATAACATTTGTTTGAGTTTTTACTTGTGTATTGTGTCTGCAGATCGGTGTCTGGCAGCTTTTCTCTGTTTTAAATACCTTTAAGTCAACTGTTTATGGATTATAAACCTGAAAACAAAAAGAAACAGAAAAGCAGAAACACCGGCCCCGAGAAGTTGGGATTTTGACAATATTAGCCAGTCAACCATTAGTGGATGGAGTATGAACATCATATAGTACAAAGTGGGTTTGGGTTGGTCTCCAAATCTGCTGGTCGTGTCCAGTGTTTGGACCAGCTGACTCAACACTTCCTGAATCTGTTTTCAAATTAAAAGCCCTTTCGTGTTGCAGTGGTCAGAAACCCTTCAACAAGGACTTTATTGTGAAACATTATCAGGAACATGTTGTGGAAAACTTGAAATCAGCTTTTCTTTCACCATTTTTTTCTCCAGTTTCACTCAGCAGAATCTCATTTTATACATTATTTTGATGTCAAACTTTAATTGTTGTGAGAAATGAAAACCCAACGCGTCACAGTTGCCCTGATGGACTGTAGTGCTGCTACACTCTCATTTGTGGGCTTTCGTTATGTTCCCCTTGCAGGTGGAGTCTTGTGCAACAGCCAGTGGTGATTGATTCTGTATTATGGGTCCGGTCTGGTCTTCGGCTTTCTATCCAACCTTTTTAAATTGGCCCAAATCAAGTACTCAGTACAGAGCCCCAATTACACCCACTTGACTAGCAACTTAATATGAAACCTGTCCCCCTGGGTTCTAACTGTGTACTGAATGTTGTAATATAAACTTTATTAACACACTTTAGGACCTCATACCACACTCGATTATATTTTCATTTTATTATAATGATTGGGGAATATATTTCTATAATACCAGGGCTGTGGATGGGTAAAAAAATGAGTTACAAATTTCAAACGAACTGTGCAGTGAAAATATGCCATGTTATCTTGATACAGAGCTTGAATTTCCTTATGAAATGATGGAGTAACAGTATCAAGTGTCTCAAAATGCATTTCATCATAGTGCTTTGTTAAATATACTTAGTTACTTTGCACCACTGCTCCTAATAAGAGTCATGGAATGGAATGGATGATGTGAGGAATGGATGAACACACATCCAGTGAAACAGCAGGAGAATAACTTCACATCCGTCAGAGATCAGTCGCTGAAACAGGAAGTCAAATCCGTCTGTTGTTCCCTCTGAAGTTTGTCGTTTTTGATCTCAGAGGCGCCTGATTCTTCTTCAGACGTGTCACCTGATGTTTCAGGTTCATGTGATCTTCATGTCATGTTGTTCAGAGTCAGTGTGACTTCATGTGATTATTATAAACACACAGAATCACAGCGACCAGGACGGGATGACACCAGAACTCATGATTTATGATCCCTGGTGACCCCTCGGCCACATGGTGTCCACCGCTGTGGCCTGTCATGTGTGTTGTGGTTGTGCAGGCGGATGTTTGCGGCTCGGAGAGCTGCATGGTTTCATTATCATTCAGGGAGTTCCTGAATCTCGCTGAGCTCTTGCAGAGGTCAGTGAGAGTGATGTCAGATAATACAGATCCTGATTAGAAAACCTCTTCAGTGTAACTTCTTATTATTGGTTTTATCTCCCTGCGGTTGAAGTTGATTATGAAGCAGATCTGCAAGATCTGCAGGGATGCACCGGCACAACGCTGCTGCTCCTGATACAGATTTTAAAACCTTAACTCGTGGTATTAGTTCACACTGAGTATTGATCAAGTAAGCTGTGCTCTTTTCTCTCCTTTTTAAGGAGATCTGTACAATAAATCTGTACAATTTGCAGGGGAATTACAGGGATCATTCCTCTGCATGTGTTCATATACCAGTATACTGTCAAGGCTCGTCCAAGCTCTTGTGAGCTCTTTTTTTTTCTCCAGTACTTAGATTAATAAAACCAGTCCATCACCCTCAAGTGTAAAACCATTGTGATATATCGAAACACAAGCTTGGAAATTTGGAGCCACATTTGAATGAGGGGGTGGCACAAGGAAGGAAAACAAACCATGGTTAGAAACCTCTAGAGGCTGTAAACCACAGATATGTTGTTGTTTTTCGAATAATTACCAGTTTAATGTTTATTAAGAATCGAAAAAACATAAACAAACATTTGATCACAACTGACTGTAACAAGCGGACACGCAGCACCAAAATTAAGAACCAAAGAATGAATGAAACATTGAGACAGAGACAAATATCAACAATTACAAGAGAGGAAAAAACAAGATGTTACACCCTCTATATGCAACGTAAAACCCTCAGGGAGTCACATTTTCTGTGTCGTATACTAAACAACTACTGTTGAAACTGTGAATGTATTTGTGTCAATGTCATGTTATGACAACGCTCTGCTTGTGGTCTTGTTAGGTTAGGGAATTAAAAAATGCTTGGTTAGGGTTAGCAAGACATCATGTTCAGGCTTAAAATCGCCTGTTTTGGTCATCACAGACGGCTGACGTTGTCCCAACTTCTTGTCAAACACACCTGATTTTGTCACCACAGACATTTCTGTAGGTGTCCAAAGGTCTCGCCACAAATCTGGCTTGAACTTGTTGAAAATATCCAGCGGTTTCATTTAGAAATGTTAAAACACAGTCTTGAACTGTGGTCACTGGCTTGGCCACCATCCCCTCCACCTCCTGATATGACAGTCAGGTCATAAACTGTTTTGTAGGGATTTGAATATGGTACATAGCCTGTGACATGCACAAATGTGAACATATCAGTGGTTTGCAGAAACGCTAATGTTGTCCTGGTGACCGGGCTGGTGTTTACTCTTGTATATATCTGCTGTGTAGCGTCAGAGCTCCTCTAATGAGTGAGAATATGTTCATGCATGTGCTGCAGGGACGTGTTGTTCTCGTGTTCTTATGTGGGTTTTCTCTCGGTGCTGCAGTTTCCTCCCACAGTCGATAAGACAAACTGATGAGCTGAAGGTTTGACGCTGCCAGTAGTTTTAAATGAGTTTGAGTTCAGAATTGTTTTCCTGCATTTTGCCCCGCTGCAAAGTGGGATAAAGCTCTTCTGTGATCCAATAAGCGATGGTAAAGGGAAAAGATGGGTTCAGATCAAACTAAATTAGATATTCAATATGTTTCCTCTTCTTGCAAATAGCCTCCAGATTGTACTTACAGAAGATCTGCTCCAGAGGTAGAAAACACGGCATCTCTCCACATCTCTAATTTGCTTCTCAGATCGTTTCCTCAGAGTACCTCTTTGAAAATCTTAAGTCTCAGATATAATTACGCCCGATGGTGGAAAATGTCTACCTAATGAACAAATTGACAGTCTCAAAAAATAATAACTTCCCTGTCGAGCGAGCTAATTTGTGACCGTGAGTGTGATGATCTGCAACTGTTAGCTGGCGCTCATGAGTCAGCATTGCGGGGAGCAGTAATTGGGAGCAGACTAATGGGGAAGGGCTAGTTATGCAGCATGTGTGACAGCATGAACATGAGCATTTCAGCGTCTTCAAGTGTCAGTTTGTGGGGCTAACAAACCAGCTGCTTATAATTGGAACAGCTTAAAGAAGTGAGGAAAGACAGGAAGACATGCGGAGGCAAAACATCCCCTGTTCGGTCGACCCTGCTGGTTTTATAGTTTTGAATTGCGGTTATAGGGTGTGAGTTGATTTAAGTTTTATGTTCTGCTCTGTGGCACATTTGTTAGCAGTAACTTGCCTTTTTACACATCTAGTAAACATAAAACAACAAAAGCACTGATTTGGAGTCACGTGGTGAATGTAACATTGATTTTCACCAATTTTTTGCTCTGTTTTTGGTCTCCACCACCTAAAATCAGCAGCTCCTGAGGGAAATGGATGCCTATTTAGCTGTTAATTCTCCGCTGTATTCACTAGCTAGTTGCGAATTATGTCTTCCTACTCTCAGGGCCTGTTATATCTTTGTTTGCCCATAAATGAGGCTGTTGTGAGTGATTAGACCGAACAAAAACTACTGGAATGGCACTCAGTAGAGCACATACCACTGCCAAGGCCAAATAGCCAACTTTATCCCCATCAGACTGTACTTACTCATACATACCAGCCACAGAAACATGCCTGAGTTTTTTTTCATCAAGTTCCATGAAATATCTGTTTATCTGGACCCACAACTATCCTCCACTCAAGTTTCATGGAAATCCTTGTCTTTTCACTTAAAATGTCAAAATCTCACAAGTTAAAGAAAGTAAGAAAATACTTCTTGGATCTGCTAGAATATGGTCTATCCTAACTATCCCAACTATAACTATCCTCCATCCGAGTTTCATGAATGCAGCAGTTTTTGTGTAATCCTGCACGAACCATCAAAAACGGACACAATTGAAAACATAGCCTCTGTGATGGAGGTGATGAGCTGACAAACTCTGCATAGCTGAGAGAAACGGCAGAATCTGGCAATAATTCTCTTTTAATTCGTCATTGAGAGCATCATCTTTCACATAAGAGTCAATTTTTTGAAATAGATTCATCGTCCATACTCTGCAGCTCTTTCACTAGAGGAAACAATACTAGAGTATCACCTGACGTTATTTGCTTGGATCTCATCCAGTCTTCTGTGTTATGATTTGTGTACCTAACCTTTAGGTTTTATAGATTCAGGGTGATGATGTCAGACCTTCAGTCAGGATAGATAATCATCATGCAGCCATCGCTTCCTGTTCTGTTATATTTGTTTTCTTCAACACCATTCGTCTCTTTTAAATTCACCTTTGTCCATCCAGACACATTTCACCTCCAGCGACCGCAGCTGCAGACGTAACATCTCATAAAACAAATAATAATAAAACCTAATTTCCTGCACACGGCAGCTGGACGCTGAGAGGAAGAGAAACACACTTCAGCGTTTTTTTTTCTGACGGTGCCACGAGCCTCCACAGAAGGTTTTTGGAAACAACAACAGTGTTGAGTAGCGGCGACTGTCACACACCCACCTCGTCACCCTCATCAAACCCACATGTCGGCGCCGCAGACGGAGCTGCCGTTGCTATGCGCCTGCTGTTTTCTCGCATTCCCAGCATTGTGTTGTGACACAGCAGCCTTGGCTTTCCGAACATTTCTTCTTGCTCACTCTCACATTCGTCAGTTAGTAAATAATGTAGTTGTGTAACACAGTGCAATAACATATCTTGGAGTTCGAGAAGTAACATCCATTTCTTCAACAGACTCCCACGTTGGGGTTCTGGCAGCAGACTAAACACCTCAAAAGCACCTAAGTCTTTCTGTTGCACCTTCTCCTCAAGGCAGACCCGATGCCTGACTGAAAAAATGATCCCGTCGGTGTGGTTTAGGTTCAGCACCATCGTGTCCCCCCAGTCGGACGTACCCATTAAACCTGCAGCAGGGAGGCATCGAGAGGCATAGTAATGAGATGCCCCCCACCTGCACCTCACCTGGCTCCTGCTTTCCATGAGAAAGAACCCGCAGCTACAGACTCTTGAGAGTCACTCGCAAACTTTTTTTTTTGATTTTATACTCAGCGAGTGTTGGCGAGAGTCGGAATATAAATCAATTATTAAATAGAATGTATCACCTCTCTCTTTTGAAAAAGTCTGGGTATTGTGTGAAGTTTTTTGAGCGTTTCCTCAGAGTCGATACCAAGAACCAAACAGGTTCTTTTGATACATCACTGTGAGGAATCTATCTCATTTTCCTGCAGTAGAAAACTTTGTTATTGCTCATTTAAACAAACTTTTCGGGGCTCCAGACTAACTTTTCACAGTGGTTGCCCCTGTGCACCCAATAATATATTTTAATTTAATTCCTAAGCACATTATTAAAATGACAGGCAAATGAACGATGCTGCCAATGAAATTGTTTAGTCGCAGCAGCAGATTTGCACCCTGGGGCCTCATAGTCAAATTCACAAATATATCAGAGTTTAATAATCGTCTGAAACTTCAGCACCGATGCAGGAACTTCTACTCAAATTGTTTAAAATGAGTAAAGGTTTGTTTTAAAATAAAGAAAGACGCATCAGACCATCAACAGCCGTATGCAACTGTTGTATTTTCCAGCATTGATGCAGAAAACTCAACCTGTTTAAAAACGCTCTGTGTATTGTTATATCCCACCTGCCTCACCTTGACCTTGTCGCGTGGTTGTCAAATGATGTAAAAATATGTGTGTTTGTAAATCTGTACACCAGTGCATAAAGGACATGACTGTTGGACTTGGAAGGTCACAGAAGTTGCTGGATCCAGACGCCACAAATTCTGACCTTGGAACAGTTTTGGGGGTCAGATGCTGTCTGACCACCTTCTGTTGAAACACAGTGACGTCCAGTTTAGCGCCCAAATGATCAACATCAACATTCCCTCAGTGTTGTTTTTATGTGTCCACAAAAATATGGCCTTTCTGTATTTTCTACGACTGCTCGGCCTGGACGAGGGGAGCAAATGTGGTCAGGAAGGGGGAAAAAATGTGTTCGAGCAACATGAAGGATAAGAATACAAGATGTACAGCGCGTTGCAAATATAACTTGAGGTCTGTGCCCTCTTTCGAACCATTTTTCCAGCATGATTATGAGGTTAGGTAATCTACTCTATGTCTGTTTTACAGCTGAAGATCAGCTCACAGACGGTAATTAAATGCACTGATGCGTGATTCCTCTCAATGCCTATTTGGGCCATAGACGAGCCAGCGCCATCCAAGTGCCCCAAATGACCACTGTCGCCTGAAGTGCCCCATGTGTGTGTTCGGAGGGCTGGCGACGGAGCCACAGATGGGGTCAGGACTTCAGCGGAGTGTAAATGGACCAGTGGACTGCGAGGACGCGCTTTAGACGACGCGGCCTCCCTCGGTGGACCCTTCCCAACGTCGTCTGGGTGCTGGAGATATGGTGGCGAGCGGGGACGGGAGGTGAAGGAGGGCCAGACGAGTTCAGCCTGTTGGTTACGCAGACTGGGCTTTAAAGTAGGTCAGTTAATGCCCGGGAGCGGCAGCGCCAAATGAACTTCCTTGTACGCCATGTGAGGCGCCGTTTTGGAAAAGCCTCCGGGGGGGTGGCGAGGCTGTCAGGGTGATGTGAAACACTCGAGATGCAGCTTGGTTCTGTTTACAGCACAGAAAGCTTCATAGTTTAATTTCCCAGCCTAAAATGTCTGCTCCAAAAAGGAAGAGAAGTGGCGGTTAAACTCCACGGATGTGAATCTTAATTACATGTTGAATGCAGCAGATAGGAGCGGATCCCCTGGAGTCTGGATGCTCTTGGAGTCGGTGGAGTAAAGGCGGCAGGTGATTGATGGGAACTCTCGCCGGTCATGGTGCTGATGGGGGAGTGTAATTGCAGTGATATTTGGAGACCGATATGCCGGAGGAATGTGGGCAGAGAGATCATTGGTCAGATACGGTGACGTCAGGACTGTGTGGGAAAGTGGATGTGACAGAGACGATAAGGAACTGGAAGAAGTAGCAGAAATTCTGCCACAGAGGAATAAAAAGTGTGTGTGTGAGAGAAGATCCTCCTCGTTTAACTTCTTCACAAAATAAGAAAAAAAAAAGAGCTCAAAAAAAGTCATCTTCTGCCAACTGCTTATTTTTAGAATTCAGTTTTAAATGATCGAGATGAGAAGCTCAAAAGTTAAAACCAACAACCAAGTCTTTCAAATATCAAGTTTAAGGCGTCTGCGTAACTCACAGCATAAAGGTGCAGAAACTGATTTGCAGGAATAACTACATAATCTTCCCATATGATTGAAGGCTGCAGCTGCTCGTAGTTTGAGGAGTCAGACAAGGATGAAGAGGCGGTTCATGTCACACGGCCTAACAAAGAAAAAGAAATGTACCGAAGTTCCAATGTAGAGAAAGCAACAAACTTTGTTTTTCTTTTTGCGCTCTGGTTTGGTCACCACCAGCTACTCTGAGGTTATCTGGCTCGGCAGTGTTGATCTGCTCGTTGCAGATTTTGTCTTTGTGTTTTTTAAAGTATATCTGGAAAACATCAACGTTCATCAAAAATACATTTTTTGTTGCTATTTCGCAGTCTAGATTGGTTGGTTTTCACAAGCCAAGCGCCGTTTGCTCCATTATATTCTGAAGAAGGCAGACATCTCTACAGCTGATGTCTCCAAAACTTCACAACTCTTTTCTTGTACATATTTTACTTAATTTCATTTCAGTATTCTTCCCTCAGGGAGAACACCAAACACTCATTACTCACCTGATTCTAGCAACTTTAACATCTGAGGAGGGAAGCCGATATGACCGTCTTAGGAGCAAACACCATCGAGCTAACATGCTATAAGTAAATCAGGAAGCGTTAAACACTTGCACGCCCTCAACATGAGACTAAAGAGAGAATACTGAACCTCTCCTGATGAATATTAACTGGAGGATTTTCTATCAAAGGAATCTTCCCTCCGAGGCGTCTTCACTCTCACATAAATAAAAGACTGGCGTATGTTTTTCACCGCCGCACACAGCAGGACCTGGCCGCCACACTTATTTAACTGTCAGACTCCACCAGGAGATTCTTTTAACGGTTTCCATGATGAAATGGCGATAGCTGTTAAACAGCGAGGGAATCCCATGCTGCCACACAACGCTCCTGAAATGAACATTTCCTCTCATCTCCTTGTGAGTCCCCGGCTTTTCCCGAAGCCGGAGGGGACAGTCTGAGGCTCTCTGTGCATGCATGCGTTCACACATAGGCAGACGTCATAAACGCTGATCTACATTGTGTAGGAGAGCAGGAAGTGGAGGGTTGAAGGGATCTGGAGGGCAATAATTGCCCTGATTGAAGGGGGAACAGATAGAGGAAGACAGAGAAGAAGTGAGAATAGGAGGAGGTTGAAGAGGGGGCGGCGAAGGCCCGAGTGGCAGGGGCTCGTTCCCGCTGAGCAGCCCGGGATAATCAGAGCAGGGAAATGAGCCGAGTCCCACGCAGTCCTCGCCAACCGCCCCGGAGCGACCGATGACAAGCCTGATGGATGGCGGCGCACAGTGAGCACACTCCTCTGGGAGCGAGGGAGGAGAAAGGGAGGCGAGGGGGAGGAAGGTGGAACAAGCAGGGAGCCGCAGGTGGTCGGCGAGGTAGCCAGATAGCTGGAGATGCTGAGGATACAAAGGGGGAGAACGACGTGGTAATGAGCGCTGAGAGCAAATGTTTACTCCAGGTACACGACTGACACGGTTGAGGCGAATTTACAGGGAGACGTCTCGGAGGCAGAGCGGCTCTCCAGGTAGAAACAAGCTTATTGGTCGAGGTAAACCCTCCGCAGCCTGGTTACAGACCTCTGAATCATCGCCCACGTCCCCACATCTGCTGCTCAGAACCAATCGGCGGAATAAATGTTGGCAGTGAACATTTCTGTGGAAACAAACTAATCTCATGAGCTTCAGGCACAAAAACCACTTGGTTCAGGAAAAGACGTTTGGGCTTAAAATACCTGGATTCGTCGTCATTGTTCTGGATTTCAGTTTCGTTGTTTCCTGTTTTATTTTGTTGGGTTAATCCTCATGTTTGCCCAGTGAGTCGATGCGTGCTCCTTCACTCGTTGCCAGTTTGTCCGTTTCATCCTAATTAGCGTTGCGTTTGCGTTTTTGTGCTATTGTCTGAGATTTTTGGCTCCACCTTATTGAAGCTCAGCCTTTGGGTTTTTACCTGTCTCTCTTTCGTGAAACACTTTAATTTGGCTTTAAATTCTCTCAACGTCTCGTTAAAATCGTCCTGCCGTTTCATGCTAACAAATGTTTAAACGCTGGCGTCTCTTGCTTGGCAGCCGTCCTGTCTTGCCGCCACATCGCCACCATCTCCTCTCCTGACAGTCAGCTCGTAAACATGTTATCTGATGAGTTACAACATGTTGTTTCTGCGGTTGGATGAAACAACCAAACCAGTCAGTTGGGATTGTCACATTTCCATGAAACCGGACAAAAAAACATGGTGTTGAGGAATCAAAAGAGATAGAGCTGATTAGATGGTTCCACTGACCCAGTTTCACTGCAAGAAGGACTCTTTAAAGGTGGGAAGGGTGAGACTGGAGAACGATGGCTGCCTGTTGAGTCTCATTTCCAATTTTCAGGCCAAAACTCGCTAATCAACTTCTCGGTCTCAGTCTTTCCCCAGAATCATCTTTGATATGTTCTATAATGTGACTCGATACGTGCCGTATGTTTCTGCCTGCACACAAACTACACAGCTAACCATGCTATCCACGCACAAAAGGAAATACAGGCCTACTATTTTTAAAACATGCTGTGCATACAGACGAGAGCACAGAGAACATTTCGACGTTTCAGTACTTTTCTTCGCCTGTACCTGCGGCTGCCGTCCTCTGAGGAAAAACGTCGGCCGCAAACTTTTCTTACACGTCTCGTCGGTCGAGTTTCTGAGATTCAAAACGTAGATTTTCAGTGAGGTATAACTTAAAGATTTGCATCCACCCGGCCAGGGGGCTGCCTCCGGGGCAACGCTGCCTCAAAGAACATGTCTGAATATCTAAAACTCAAACATGCCACAAAATATGGTCCTCCGGCTGTCATATGCAATGAACTGCAGCGAAGGAAGGCCTGTCTTTACTGCAACACTGCTGCTGCTTATGTCTCAACACTTATCTCCTTAAATGCAAGTGTTAAAAGTGACAAACATCAGCTCTAAGTCACCATATCTGGAGCTGCTCTGGATGCTCTAACATGAACCTATATTGATCTATTGTCCTGCTGCCAGGAAGCAGTTTGTTCAACTGTCTGGAAAAAACAGTCACACTATACCTCCTCGTCTTCTTACACGAGCGCCTATATAACGGCCACTGGGTCACACTCGGTAAAACACGACGCGAGAGAAGACGGACCAAGACTATCTGGGAATCTGAGAGTCTGAATTGGCTGGACGGCGTCCCGGCCTGAAGTACACCTTGCGGGCTCATTGCTCGGAGCTCAGCAGCCAAGAGAAATAAACACGGCAGTAAACACTAACTGCCGGAGGGACAGCCACGAGGGAGAGTTTATTTTCCCGCTCGCCACGAGAGGTCCCGGCCAATCAAAAATATGTCCGACTCCCCCACAAAATCACACCAATCAGCCCGCTGGAGGGTTTAAAGGGATGGGTGACAGTTATGGCTATTTAGCACTGTATAAATGTCAGAAGCATAGCAGGGGAGTGAGGAAGGTTTTTATGTTAGGATACTGCAGTCTCATCACCTAAATCAACAAATTGGGCCTCGTAGAGCTCGAAGGAGTCCAGGGATCATAACTCAACCCACCTCAGCTTTGCCCTTTTTGCTGAAGTCGCAGACAGAAGATGAAAAAGTGTCGATATATTGTTGTTCCTGAAGCAAACGTGAGAATTTTTTCTTCAAGCAGTTCACATGTTGGACAGTTGTCGGTGCAAAATTAGCATTTCTAAGAAGTCACTTTGGACATTTTCACTTTTTCACACAGCTGTAATCAATAGTGTCGTACTCATGGTGGGTCAAATCAGTAGCCTTTGTTAAAACCTTTGTTTGTTGTGACTCAGCTTTGGCATCTTTGAGTGTTTCAGGTTTTTTAGGCTGTTTTTCTTCCTTCTCTCTGTTCTCATTGGCTTTGCTTTTTGCAGCTGTTTCGTATCATATTCATGCTCGGTGCCAGATATCTCGGGAGTTACAAATAATAACTCCCAAAACAAAAATTAAAAACTAGAGAGGGACTCCTCAAAAAAACACATTTAAACCTGCTACATCTGGATTTTTATTTGGATCCACATGAAGTTAGCCTCATTCACTAAATATTCTAGATTTTATCCATCAAGGTCTGTGTCCAAAAGCACCATATCTATTAGCTGCTGTTAGCTAGTTAGCTCTGTTAGCCGTGCAGCTAGCAGTCTGAACTGGGAGCTGAAAGCACCTGAGACACTGCTAGCTCAGGACATTGTGAGCATGAGGGCGCTGGGGTAGCTGGTTAGCGCTCTGATGATGCTTTACAACACAATACAGATGCTTTAACATCAAAACTGTTCGTTTTTCTCATCCTGTTCATCATTTCTGAATGATTTCCATCTAAATTTGCACACGTCGTGGCTTTAAATGCAGCTGGATTAGCATGACTCTGTCCTGCCCCTAATCCAAAATCTCCACGCTGAAACGAAAGAATAACAATTAAGGAAACAAAAATGTGGCGAGATTTGAAGGAGCTGCGGTCCATCGCCATGACACGTCACAATATATCTGTGTTGTTCTTACAGCCAGCAAAAACATCAGTTAATGCATGTGTACAGATTAATCAACTACTGTGGAAAACAACAAATAGATTAATTGATAATGAAAGCAATGATTAGCTTGAAGCTGCCACACTGCAGCATGTACGCCTGCGAGTCTGCGATGTATGTTTTCACACTCAAATGTGTGTAAAGCCACACTTCAGGCAGCAGAACATGTGTGTGTGAGTGTGTGTGTGTGTGTGTGTGTGTTGACATGTGTGTGGGAGGCCGGCGTCATTAAATGCAGCTCGTATTGGGTGTGAAGTGTGTTGACTCATTAGAGAGCGTGATGCAGATTGCAGATGGAGAGCCGATGCCAACGGTGAGCTCAGGGGAGCGTGTCACGCTCGTAGTCAGGACAACGGGGGCCGCACCTCGCCGGCTTCTCATCTGAAACGCACGGCAAGACGAGCACGGACGGGCGCCGGCTGCTCCGGGATGTCAAAGACAACATGTCAGGGCTGATGGAAAGTGACTGATGAGCATATCAGTGTCCAATTTAAATCCAGCGTATAATAGGCGCTGATGAATAAAGCCGTCAGAAGTTTTCCAGCAGGAGTCGGCCGAGCAGCGAGAGGTGCATTAGCTGGTGTCACATGTCTAATAATGAAAATGGTTTCTGACAGAGGGGAAGTCGACGGATGCTTTGTCACAGGCGGACTGACAGTGTGGTGAAGCTCCGAGACGCTCAGCTTCAGTTATTTCATTATCAGCTGCACGGATTGATCGTTTTAACTGCTTCACTGGAGAAATCTGCAACGTTTCAAGTCACCTTTCACAATTATTGAGTCCTAAAAGCTTCAACTTGAGGGAGATTTAGCAGACTTTCAATAATTGCCTCAAAAATGTAGAGTCAAATTTCAGTATTCTGATTTAGCAACTTCACGATACGCGCATTTATTACAAACAAATCTCTCTTAAGTTTCAAATAACTTTACTGGAAGTGTGGATTGTTTTTCATCAAAACCTTGTTTAAAACTCAAGAACAGACACAAAGAAAAAAATCAAGAGATATTTCATCTGGACACAAATTGTTGTGGTATTCCCAGAATCACGGTGCTAAAAAAACAATGTAATCTAACTTTTCTTATAAAATGTGAGATTCTCAGACTGTTTATGCGTCACACAGACATTATTGTGAGTTCAGACACATTACGTATACGTGAGCGTTCACCCATCTGCCTCTTCTGTCCTCTCAGAGAAAGAGTGTCACTTTTTTTAAGAGAGGTCTTGAATTATAGAGCGATGAGGCTTCTTTCCCTCAGGGAACGTACCAGAAATAGTTTGCAGGGATGCTAAAACTCTTGGGTACCTTTTCTTATTCGACATTAAATTAAGGACTGTTTTAAGTTACGCATCAGAGAAACTCGAGGACTGCATGCGAGGCCAGCTGGTGCTTTAGGCCAGACATCCATTAAAGGTTTTATATCTTTTATGTTTAAAGACTTTCTTCCAACTTCATTCAACTTAACTCATCATTTGCAACATTTACATGAACGCTGTGCCTGTTATACTGATTTAGATTTGGTTTCTATTAAAGATGTAAGACTCTAGTTAGAATTGAGCCCAAAAATGTAGTAAAATGTTATCACGAAAATCAAAATTATAACCAAATACACCAATAAATAGATGAGTTAGTTAGCTATTTTTAGCATTAGCGTGTTGGCTCAAATGACGATGCTATTTTTTATGACATCTGGTACATTTTGGAGCAATTTGAGCAGTGCTTTTATTTTGAAATGACATGCACGTATTTTCAAGCTGAAGCCAGTGTGAGAGACTTTATTAATTAGCCATAACCAGCTGGTCACACTGAGCCTCGGCCCTCTGTGCATCTCCAGAGCTCCAGAGCAGGGGATGGTGTTAAATGGTCGGTTTGAGCCCGAAGTACCGAATGATGGAGCGAAGGTGAAGAGGCCCGGCTCGGCGGAGAGAGCAGCACCAGGGTCGTTTCAAAGCTGAGAGGCTCTCGGTGAAGAGCGCGGCGCTCAGCGTGACCTCAGAGAACAACCTTCCTCACCTGCAGTCGGAGCGAAAACGACTTGTTCTCTGCAGGATGAATGAGGGAAGATGTAAAATTCAACAACAGACATCGCCTGCAGCCTCACAGTCCAGACCCACGGGCCCCACAGAGCCTCATGAATAAATAACCGGAGCAAAACGACCGTCTGACACTCCTAATTCTCTAATTGACCAGAACACGGGGCCCCCAAGGCCAGTTCCTGAGATGATGTTGCCTGGGTGTTCGCTGATACTCTCACCTGATTAAGCATGCATGTGGTCTTTACTGTGAATGGCTTGTGCGGGCCCTCGGATGGGGCGCTGCGAGCTGATCTTGACATTTGCGTTTGTTGAACAAAATCACCAAGTGGTTGTTGAATAACAGGGGTCACAGATGTATTCGGGCAGGTCACGGAGACGGGGGTAATATCTACTCTTGTTGCGGCAAATGCAGGAGGATTAGAAAAAAAAAAAAAAGACACAGAAGGCACGAACACAGATTGCATAAATGAGCGTCGGTGTCATCCAGGCGGTTTATTATTACGTACCTGGCATGTAGCTCGAGCACAGGATGCCCCCAAAGGTGCCTGAAGTGCTACAGATGGTATTTTGTATGCTGCATGCGGAAAATTCTGCTCCCAGCTGCGTCCACCCTCCTTCCAACACAAGACCAACCCTGCCTGTAAATACTATATGAATCCCTCGTGTGTGTTTTTTTGTTCCCTTTTTTTGTTTTTTCTCGCTACAGAATCCAACTTTCACTTTCGCTTCCCCTCCATCCTCGTCGCCACATGAGATCATTAGCTTTCGCCAACGTTTTTCCAGCCGCGCTGACATAAATCAGAGCTAATGAAGCTATCTGTATGCTGAGTATGTCATCTGTAAGATTTACTGCAGGGAGCGTCGACTCGGCGGCGTCTTCCATGTAGTTCGCTGCGACCGTTTCATACATAATAATCACATGAAAGTTTTTTTTTTTTCATCCTGACTGGGAATTGTTTCTCAAGTTTGTGATTACGCCACTCAGCTGTGGTCTTCTGGGAGATTCTCTGACTGATTCGCAGCCTCCAGGTGGTTAGATTTATATTAATGTTACTAAAATCAGCCAGCCATCGTGTTCACTCACCCCTCAGCAGTGTTGTCAGACTCCTGACTCAGAGAAGATGAAATCAACGACTCGCTGAAGTCGATTATTTCACATTTTTTAATCATTCGCTGTCTCTTTGCATTTGTGCGTGTTCCTTCTAAACAAGTTTTATAACGTTTGAGTCGCAAAAGTTGCAAAACATGTCATCCAGCACAGACCTGATGAGTTTAAAACAGCCCGAAGCAGCTTTAAAGCACAGATGGCAAACATTCACAAGCTCTGGCATCTCAAGGATATGTAAGGATCTTCTGTCATTAACGCTGATCGCTCGCTTAAACGATTCGTTAGTTAACTGATTGGTCAAGTGACAAGAAAATTAACTGACAGTCAGTAAGCTGCTTGTTAATCAAGCAGCAAGAAGGAGATGAAGAGGCCTGAAGCCGAGTGGCTCTGCGAGGCTGTGCTCACACACAGTGGAGCCTTTAGCTAAATGCTAATGCTAACCAACGATAAGCTTGTGCATCGTTTACCATGTTCATCTTATTTTGGTGCTAATATTTGCTAATAAGCTTTCAATACAAAGTACAGCGGAGGCTAATGGTAATTTTCCCTCCACACCTGCACTGCATCTCCTTCATTAGTCGAGATCTGTTCCCAGTGTGTTTCCATCCAGCAGCTCCCTCCATGTTCCTGGTGTTCTTCAGCTTATTGTGCTCGACTGGGTTTCTCCGCCTCGCTCCACCTGCACCTCACCCCCTCGTTAATGTAGTTTGTATGTATGTTCAGCCTTTAGTTCAGTCTTTGTTGAGTCATCTGTTGTTGCTTCACACATGCTCCTTGTTTCTGAATGAAACTTCATCCGCTGATGTTTCCACCTGCCGTCTGAAGCATTTGCGTCCACCTCATCTAGAGGTCTGTCTAATACATACGATATCTCTGTATTATCTCACTTCATCTCTTTGATTATTGAGAAAGGAAATAAATAGTGGGTATTAAAACCAACATATTCCACCTGATTAGTTCCTCTCAGATCTGAAAGTACGAGCGTCTGCACTGTTATTTGTAGACAATCAGATTTTTTTTCATCCAGACATCATCAACCTATCAGCATGGGTTGCTGTGGTAACAACGTAGGTGTCGGTATGTCTGGTGACGCTGCTTTCCAAAACAGAAAAAAAAAAGCATGAGAAATATAGATCCATCATCTCCCCCTCCGAACAATCACGCTGTCAAGTAGCGGAGCAGACGGTTTATTTTAGCCGGACTGTCCTCGGACTGTGTTGTCTTGCGCCTCCCCCACACTGAACTTTGTCGCGTTGCAGACGTCACGACGAAATCCAACATGAGCGTCCGGGCTGAGATGCATCTGTAGAAATCAGATTTAAGTTGCATTTCTTTCTTTTGCTGTCCAGACTTCCTGAAATCAACCTGAATTCAATCTGAATACGGCAGAAGACTAGCCAAAGTTGTTGTAATTTATCCTGGCGGGGTGTTAGTGAATGTGTGCTACAGGTTTTAATGAGTCGGATAGTTGTGGAGACATTTCACTAAAATCAGCAAATGCAACCAGCTGGTGGCGCTAGAGGAAAAAACAGAGGATCCTCAGAGACGTTGGAATGTATCCTGTGGGGACAATGAACGTCTGCACCAAATTCAATACCAGTCCGTCCGTCAGCTGCGAAGTTATTGCAGCTATCTGTATGTGAGGTTCATTTTCACCTCAGGACATACAAATATTTTTCTCTCGACTGGGAGAGACACAACTTGGGAGAGAAAATGAGATCATTCTGCAGTCGTGTTTGCTCCGTCTCATTTCCAGATCCACAGGCCTTAAACAAGGAGCCATGTGCCAGATTATCTCCTCCATCCTCCCACTGCGCTCCCCCGCTCCCCCCGCGCCTTCTCCACACAAACTAAGCTGTGCAGAGGCTTTTGTTACCTTGGGGACTGACATCGGCGTGCAGGAACGCTGCCAAGCTGGTACAGTTAGATAGGCACGCAGCGCTGTGCTACTCCCAGAAGATAAGCCCGGCCCGGCTGAAAGAAAGCAGAGCGAAGGCAGGCGAGTGGTTGAGTCTAGCATCCTACAGGGGTCAGCGGCTCGATTATCTACCCTCTCTGAGGCCCTCCATTGTTGCCGAGGGCCCATCTTATCTCCAGGCACTAGATCTCCGACACAAATGAATAATCACAGCCCTTATCGCCACGTGGACTCAATCCATCCCGGTGGAAACAGCGATTCATAGGAACACAGAGAGGCGGATTTTTTTGTTATTTTTTTTATCTGTATCTGTGGAGTATGAATGTGCGTATCTGCGTGGATCAGTGTGTAGAGAAGCATACAGAGGAGGGAAGGGGGCTTTCGCTGGGTCAGGGAGAAAGATGAGCCGCTGGTGGACATTTGTTAAGGTAATGGTAATGGACCTCGGTGCCCTCAGCAGTACCCCCACTGTAATTTCCCTGCTGGTCCTTTATTGACTGACTGTCAATGTGCTCTGCAGCCCAGAGGACCCCATCTGTCATACATCTAGTTGTAGAAGAACTCCGGCCCAATTGAGTCATCTGCACTCACTTAAGCAGCCTTAGATGCTTCCCGGCTGTGCAGGAGTTTGACTGTTTTATAACCATCAGTCGCTCTTTTTTTACTTTCACTGAGTCTCAGTGTTTCTGATTGCAGTGTTTGCAAAAACATCACACTTTTAAGGAAGCCCGAATCTGCCGATTGAGTAAAGAAATAAGATGAGATCTGAGCTTGATGAACAAAAACATTCCCATGTTAAGTCATAATTATTGAATAAAGTTATAAATAAGTGATAACAAGTCGAAATCAGAAGAGAAAAGTCAAAGTCAAAGTCAAAGTCAACTTTATTGTCAATTCTGCAGCATGTACAGGACAAGCAGAGAATCGAAATTTCGTTACTCTCAACCTCTAGTGACTTAACATAACATATAGAAAAGAATAAACATGTATAAATATATAGAAAAAATAGAAAAGTAAATAGACAACTGTACAATTTGACATTATAAATGACATAAATTATAAATGACATAAATAGACAAGGCAAGTAACAGTAGTGCAATGTAAACGTGAATGTAAACAGTAGTGCAAAAAGAGAGAATAGGTTTTTATATATATATATATATATATATACATACATACATATACATATATATATACATACATACATACATATATATATATATATATATATAAGGAGAGCTTAGTTATCTGGTAGTGATAAAGTGTCTGAAGGTCTGATTGTTGTTTTCCAGGGGCGGGGTGTGTGTGTGTGTGTGCACAGCAGGGGGGGGGGCATTCAGAGTCCGTGTGTGTGTGTGTGTGTGTGTGGATTGGGGGGAGGGGGGCAGCAGGTGGAGAGTCAGAGTCCAGGGAGGGTGTGTGTGTGGAAGGGGGGCAGAGCAGGGAGAGAGTTCAGCATCCTGACAGCCTGGTGGATAAAGCTGTCCCTCAGTCTGCTGGTCCTGGCCTGCAGGCTCCGCAGCCTCCTCCCTGATGGCAGCAGGGTGAAGAGACTGTGTGACGGGTGGGTGGGGTCTCTCGCAATGCAGAGAGCTTTGCGGGTGAGGCGAGAGGTGTAGAGGTCTTGGATGGAGGGGAGAGAGGCACCGATGATCCTCTCTGCTGCTTTCACGGTGCGCTGGAGGGTCCTTCTACAGGAGGCGGAGCAGGCGCCGTACCACACGGTGATGCCGCTGGTCAGCACACTCTCGATCGTTCCCCTGTAGAAGGTGCGCAGGATGGGGGCCGGGGCTCTCGCTTTCCTCAGTTTCCGGAGGAAGTAGAGGCGCTGGTTTGCCTTCTTGGCCAGTGATGTGGTGTTGGTGGTCCAGGAGAGGTCCTCAGTGACGTGCACACCCAGGAACTTGGTGCTGCTCACCCTCTCCACCGTAGCACCGTTGATGGTCAGGGGTGCATGCTGAGGGCGTGTCCTCCTGAAGTCCACAACAATCTCCTTTGTCTTCTCCACGTTCAGGGAGAGACTGTTGTGGTCACACCACAGGGCCAGGCGGCTCACCTCGCTCCTATAGGCCGTCTCGTCGTTGTTACTGATGAGACCCGCCACAGTCGTGTCGTCAGCAAACTTGACGAGGAAAAAAGGTTGGAATTAGGAGATAAAAATCCAAATAATGAGATTTTAAAAAGCCTTTATCTGCTGAGTCATAATTATTACATTAATAGACATTGATTTTAGAAAAAGGTAAAAGATAATGAGATAAAAGTCATAACAATAAGATTTAAGAATAAATATCCCAATAAAAAACCTTGATTATTAGATGAAATGCCATAATTATGAGATAAAAATCTAAATGATGGGATTAAAAGTCATTTCTGACATAAAGTGTCTAAATTAAGACATTTTAAAAAGTCATACTTACAAGAAAAATGTTGAAATGATCAGATAAAAGTCATAATTATTGGAGAAAAACATTTTGAGATGAAAAGAAACAATTAGAGATAAAAATCCAACATTCATCCCATAATTTACCTCATAATTGTTGACCTTTTTTAAACTCAGATTGTAGTATGACTCACCTTGGGAATACATATACATACATATAGACACACACACATCATACACTCACACGCACATCAGTCCTGAAATGGGCTGAAATGGGCCTATAAATTCTGCTGTCTGAGATTAAAACGTTCACTGGAGGCCCGGCTGGAACAGAACCACCTAATTATTCCAGCACAAACGTTTGATCCCACTTGCTGTTTTTTTTTTTGACACCACGGTCCAACGCAGCTTATTTACTGGACTTGCTTGGGAAAAGGATGAAAAGGGAAAATGATTATGTTTACTTCCACGATTGTTCCACTTCAAGGACGTTAAAAAACAAACAAACAAAAAAAACAGAAAAAACACAGCAGACATGAAAACAAAGAGATTAAGTGACGACCCAGAGCCACAATCATTCACAACAACAAGACAGTCGGCAATAAGTAGAGTTTCTGATTAGGTGAGTCACTGTAATGAGGAAAATTACAGCTTTTATGAAATAGGAAAAATGTTGCTGTCTAAGAGTCAAGAGGAAATATGTCTCAGCTAGTTAACATAAAGCCTTTATGAGGAGTCTGCATCTCCTCCAAGTGAAGCACCCGTTTGACGGCTCTGTCTTATTTTGTTGAGACTTTATTTATGTTGTGATTTGGCTGAAGTGTAAGAATTCTGCATTAAAATGATGAGATCTTAGTTATGTATGTTGTTAAATCGTGTCGTTACATCCCAAATGTTTCCAACAATCTTCAAACCAGAAACATCCTCAGCTTTAATCAAGGTAACTGCATCAGGCGGCTCTGCGGGTTGCTGCTGCAGTCAGGTCAGAAAATAGGAGTGAACATAAATCCACTTTTTAAACCCAAAAGTTCAGATGTAATCTCTTAGCCCGCTGAATGGGATCAGATCAGATTTTTTTTTAAAGAATATCTTCTTTATTACAGAATGACAGGATGTAATTCAAGTCAGATTAATAGAAAAAAACCTTGAACCTCTCTGAAAAAGCACACCATCAAAATGTGGCCAGAAAAAAAAAAATTTCACATGCTTTTCTCTGAATAAGCCAAGAACAACACTGGATGAGATGAGAGGCAGCGGGGCAAGGTGCCTCGCTGAAGTGCAGGATGAATTCTGCCATAATGGAACTATTACCCTCACAATGGACCCGGTGTGACGAAGAAGCAATACAATTATGCCCAAAACGGGAAAGGTCAGCGTTCGCACATCGCTGCAGTCAGCCTGACAACAATAATGTTGTTTGTGCTGCTCAGTCAATTTTTTTTTCTGACGGCTGACATGACTATTTAAAGCTTTTCCCTTTCTTTCTGAATAATTACTTTTCATTAATTTTTTGGTGGAATTGTCGAGTTTCTCGTTAAGAAGCTGAACTGACGGGTCACACGCAGAGTTTTGTCACTTTTTTTTTCTTCCTGTCAGCTCGTGTAAGCAGCAGACAATAGCTTTTTTTTTTTCCTTTTTTTTAAATTAAGTCTCGGCTTCAGTGTTTTGATTGATGCTGGCAGAAATAAAACATTTAAAGAGGCCGACGCGTCCCAAGCTTCTGTTAGCTTTTCAGTTATAACCATGGGGTTCGAAACTAGCTGCGTCCTGTCGGTAGAAAATGATTTTGTGACAGAGAATGATCTTAACCTTGGAAGCGTCTGGGATGAAAAAGCTCTGATGCACACATTTAAAATAACCCAGAATCAGTGTGTTGCAGCTCTCTGCAAGGCTCTAAATGACGACGACTCGCTGTCACACATCTTTACTCGCAGCCTCTGTCATCAAAAAACTCAAACGCGAGTCAGAGCCAATCTAATCGTGCTCTTTAAAGATCAATAGGCCAATAGACATTAAATCTGCAGGATGGATTCAAACCCTTCAGTCACGGCTCGACCACGACACGTAAAGCAAACTTAGCTGACGGGGCAAACTGTCGACACCGAGCCGAACATAAACAGCGAACCCTGCAGAAACGTTTCCTGCTGTACGCCTGGTAGTTTGAAAAACCCTCGTGCTTCAGCTGTGTTGTAAATGGCGGCTCAAAACAGTGTGTGTGTGTTTAATTGACAGGCTCGATCACACACACAGTGGCTGACAGTGTAACCTGAGGGTCATCTACTGTGGGGGGGGCATTAGTGGTCGGTTGTTGTTGGTTCACTTTACAGGATGTTTGTTCAGGGTTTTGGGGCAAATCAATGGCGACTGTGCTGGAAAAATCAAAGTAGTTTCGAGCAGGAGTGGTTCTGAAATACATTTTTCCTGAAGAGGCCAGTGGCGGAGTGTGTTACTTTAAAATTGCTGTTATTCTGCAATGTAAATACACACACACACACACACACACACACATACACACACACACACACACACACACACACACAAATATGACATATATTCATATATTAGCTTCTTTTTTTCTGTCAAAGAGAGTAAAGAGAGCAAACAATAGAGCCATTATTACAGATAAATAATTATCTGCTTCTCATGCCTGTTTATGATGAGTTCACCAATAATTTCCCATTTTTCTATTTTAATATAAAGCTCTGACAAAAATGGATGATTTAATATTTCACAGCTCTAATAAGACTCTTCCTCTATGTGTTGAAACAGTTTGACCATATGAGCGAACAATCAGCAGGCAATTTGTTGATTTTTAACAGGGTGCCTATTATCTAAATCCTAAATCTCTTAAAGTTTTCTTGGCCGCCGGTGCTGTACAGGCTGGAAAAGCAGAACGAAACGCCAGAGATAATGCTGCCAACCAGAGTTCAAAACCAGGAAGGAAGCAACAAAAGGCTGGCAAAGGAAAGAAAAACAGAAAATAAAATTTAAAAACAAACTGAGGAGAAACCTGAAAACCACCAGTGAGCAAATCAGGAACACTGAAGCACAGACAAACTGACAAAGAGAAACAGAAAGACAGTCTTAGATACACTAATTAATGGACTAATTAACAAAAGGTGAGTTTTAAACGGGCAGGAAAGGGACAAAGAGAGGAAGTGAAAAGCAAAACATGACTCACGAGGAGAGAACTTACAAAATAAAACAAAAAACTGAGTTAAATTCATTTTGAGGTGAATAAAATTGCCCCCTGAGGAACTGAAAGGAAATTTACATCTGCAAAACTCTCAAATCTATTTTACAATCATTGATGCAAATCAAGCAGTAACACGAGTAGAAACATCCCAAATCCAAGCAACATAAATGTAGGATTTACTTCAGGGCTGTTGTGTTCGACCTGCTTTAGTTTTATCTTGGTGAATCTCATAAATTGAGCATTTGATTACGTACCCATTCCACCACAACAGGAAAAACAGTAGCTACATTTAAAGCTGGAAAGTTTGGACGAGACAAAACAAATCAGGTGTTTTAGGAACATTTAGGCAAAAAAAAAGAAATTAGCCTTGTGAAGCAGAATAAAGAAATAACACAAGCTCTAAACGATTAGAGATGAAGGTTTTTTTTTTTTTTTTTTTACCATCGGTCCTCTTAACTGGGGAGAAACCAGCGCTTTATGTATCTTTTAAAAAGTAGTAAATATGTAAAGGCTTTTCTGTCTTTTTGTTCGTCTCGTTCTGCAGCACATTTCGATCGGGTTGCCATGGCGACCGGACCAGTGCTAAGATTCATGGCAATTACGAGAAAGATTACCTTCATTACTGGGCGTGGGAGGAGAGCCATAGGTGGTCAGGGTTGCGAGGATATAAAAACATCATGTAGTTGATTTAAGCTTAGGTTTGATGGACGCAGATTGTTCATTTCTGTACTGTAAGAGTAGATTTTGGAATCAGATTATGGTTTATGGAGAGCCCGGCGGTGCCCAGAAAACACATTTATGACTCCGAGAGGATAAAAAAACTTTGCCGCTCCTCTTTTGTCTCTCCGTTCCCTCCTCACAGCAGATTCCTCTCAAATTTATGGGCCTGTTATGGCTCCTTAATTTGAGCCTCGTCCAAGTCCGCCTGGCCACAGCGCTGTGACTGTGGAGGAGGCCATTACGGCTCTGCACTGGGTTTTAGAGATGACCCGGGTCACGGATGACATCATAAAGTCTCACTCTCCCCCCCCACACACACACACACACACACACACACACACCAGAGTCTTCCAAACTCCGGCACCGCAACGAGGTGGCAGAGCTGGCAGAGCGTCATCCTCTACTGCCGTCATTCTCCTCTCAGCTGAATTACTTGCTGCTTTCAAAAGGACGTTTTCAGAGGCTGGAACTCTGCAGATAAAAAAAAAAAACTTTTCCCAACAGCAATTAAGAGATGTGGACGAAAAATGTCGCTGAGAGAAATAATTATTCTAAGATTGTCCTAAACAGACTTGCATGCATTTTTAAAATGGTTTTGCAAGGAAAGCAGCCAACAATCTGTGTGATTACTTGGCGTCCCCGTTCATGCACTAAACTGTAATGGTCTGATTTTTGTACAAGAAAACAGGTTTGAACCAATTTAATGACACAATGTTTGGAGCTGCAGGTCGCCAGAGAAGACTTTCACAGTAAATATGCTGTAGTTTAGCTTAGCATAAAGACTGGAAACAACGGGAAACAGCTAGCCTGTGTAAAAATCATATCTTGTTGGCTCAATCCATTATAAAAAAACCAAAGCATAGTTAGAAAAGTTGTAGTTTTTATGCGAGGGTTATGGGTCAAACTATTTCTTGGAACGGGTGCAGTCACTTCCTGGAGTATGAGCTGGTTGCCTGGCAACCCCTCGGCGATGGTAAGACTCCAAGAAGTCGCTCACCTCTCGTGAATCTGCCACATGGCATTTTCACACTTGAAAAACAAGATATGAAGTGATTCCAGTCTGTATTTAAAGCTAATGTAATGAGAGTGGTATCAATCTGCTCATGGCATGTTTCTCAAAAATGTTGAACTATCCCTTTAACCCTCAGAGGAAGTTAAATGTCCCCATGTTCCAGAAATATCCTCCACTCATGAACCGACCCCTCCTGCCCCGACTCATCACTCACCGTTACATCATGCAATTAAATGGGAACATAAGAAGTTCGGCTGGGCCGGTTTCCAAACACGGTGTAACTCAGAATTGATTTCCCGTCGACGCGACCCCACGCTGGCATAAAAACAGCCCTGTAGATTTTGTGATTAATGTGGCAGAACGGATACAGAGCGGTGCCGCGGCACACTTGTCACCGCGGCGAAGGGGAGCGCACGCCCCACCGCACCAGATCAGCCATCATAATCGAGCGGCGTCGCAGGAATGATGAATTATGGGTGATTAAGAGGCGAGCGCGGCCCCCGTTCAGGGAACACTTAGTATCAAGTCTCTATTTATGAAGACTTTATGAATATTAATTGTTTTTGTTCATGAATCAGAGGTGAGGAGGTGAAGGACTCGTTAAGTGAAGCTGATTCCCAGGAGGCAGAAACACCTCACAGGTGGAGTTTAATAGGTTGAAGCTTGACGGGTCACTGATGGAGAAACTTTAAGTTCGATTCATTACAAACTACCCAAAGACTCATTATCTCCTGACCCTCACACTGATGGACAGTCAGGTGAAGTTTGGACGTCCACAAAACATTTCTGGAGTTTCACAGAAAAACAAAATCGCAGCTGACAGACAGCAAAAAAAAAAAAAAAAAAATAGATCATGATTTGGCTCCACAGCTCATCAGGCGTATTCCAAGTCTCTGGAAGCCCAGAGATCCCAATTTGATTTGAAAAAGTTTTTATTTTCATCCTTTTTAAAGCTGAAATATGAGCTCAACAGACAGACATCTACAGTAGCTTCTGCAGCTAACTGAAAAAAATACCGTGAAGCCATCGGCATAACTGCGACTGTGCTGAAAAACGCTGGTCTGAAGCTGGTGCACGAGCTCGACTGCACATCGACGATATATACGACACTCATCCAAATCAATGTGGGGTCTCGGGGCTTCAGGAGAGTTATATCATGTCGAACATGTGAGGTCTTTTTTGGTTTCTTTTTCTTTTGCTTTCGCGCCTGTCACACACACGAGGTGAATCTGGCAGAAAAACACACTGATAAACAATCAGACGGAGTGTCATTGCTTGTTTTTACCAAACTTGTCCCTCATGAGGTTATTATAAAGATCAGCTGATTAGAAAAGAGCAGCTGAGAACTGCAGAGAAATGTGTTTCTTTACATCCGTACAGCTGCATTGTGATGAGACGGCACTCAGAGATAAAAACAGTACAAGGACAAAGGATCTCGCAGCTCATATAATGCAGGAGGAGACAGCACAAGACGCCCACCGGGGACGTCTCTCCGGCCAGTCCTCGCTGATTAGGATGGCTGGCTGCGCCTGATAGACGCCGCGAGGGAAGGATGGATGCTGAGGTGGTGGGCGGCGCCGGGTGGAAGGAGCCACTTCAGTGTTCCTGAGCAGAGTTTTTTTTTTTATCTCGGTTAGCCGGGTCAGGAGCGATCGGTGTTATCTGCACCTCCCTCCTTCAGCCTCCTCGGAGGTCAGACGCTAACTTGACCTTTAGTTTTGGAGGAAGTTAAGAGGAAAAAAAAGTTTGACGAGGGATCATGTGGAGATCTGAGCTGCTTCGCTTGTTGTTCCATCGTTAGTATTTCAGCGAGACTTTTCTTCGTCTTTAAGAGGGTTTTTTCAGAGGTGGAGGTCACGCAGGTGTTTGAGCAGCTGTGTTGTGTTATCAGCTTTTAGTTTCCCGACTTTTTCTGTGCACTCAATCCTCTCACCCTCTCTAAAGGTTTTCACATTTTACACCAGCTGCTTTTCTTCTCCTGCGTGGCTTTCTGTATTTCTATATTTCCTGTGCTATGAACAATAATATCTGTTCTGTCTGTTGGTTGGCGCGGAGCAGACTGACACGCCTCGACAAATTCTTGATGGATTGCCTGCAGACAGTCGTAACAATCTGACCAAATATTTGAACTTCTTCTGCATTTTCTTGCCTTTTTTATTTCCTGCTCCTGATCTTCTCCCCTCTCTCAACATGTTCGCCGTTCTTCCAGCTCCTATATTATTGTTTGTCCACAGGATACACCTTTAATTATCTCCCTCCTGTCCTTCATTCTCTCAGCCTGTGCATTTCTTCTTCACTCGATCTGGTTGTCTGGTGTTTGCTGGGTGGTGCAATCAGAAAAGCTTGCTTGAATCAGTCCAGAGCGGAGCAGATGGGATTTGTTCTAATGCACCGAAAAGCCAAGATAATTCTGGGAAGTTTTTGAACCCGGAGACGATCAGCCAACAAGTCGGTTAACATAAAACCCCGCGAGCGAGTGAACCTGATGAATCGTAGGCGCTGGATTTAGGTGAAAACGCAGCGATGCCGAGGCTAAATTCTAACGCAGAGTCGATAAACAGATAATAGCATGTCTGGATGAAATAATGACGGGCGCGCTGGTGATCAACCCCCCCTCCCCCGCAGACTTCATGCGGGCTGTATCATTGACCCAACAAGCGGCGATCAATGTCGCATGTGAGTGAGTGTGACAGTACCTCCCTTTGGGCGACTGGTCGCACGTGTCCGCCGCTGCAGCAGCAACAACAACACAGAGCTGCACACAGTGTCCGCTGGTTCACAGCTCATACGTGGAGGTAGAAGGTGGAGGTGTGAGGAGTCAGGAGGTGTGACGATGGAGGACGGAACCTTCTAGACCAAATGATCACCTGAAATGTGGGAAAGCGTGAGATACAGATCAGGAACGATTGGGTGGTGGAGAGTGAATTTCACGCACGGCAGCCTCGAATTTATAGAGAAATAAAAACGATCTGGAGAGAGGTCGACCTGTGGGCTGTTATTTATTTATTTATTTAGCAGGGACAACGCAATATAATTGTATTGTACCAGATGTAGCTAAAAGCTAATTTCAACCTATAAGGATCAAATATACATGTAGGAAACCAAAAACCTCCAGTTAATACAAAGAATAATGTTTTTTTTCCCCCCTTATGAATCTAGAATGAGAACTTTTATGCTTTACGGTTTGTGAAATGTTTGGACTGTGTTTTTTAAAGGTTAGATTTGTGTCCACAGTCACATTTAGATAGTTAACGTGCTGAACAACCTGCACCTTCTGTCCTTTTACATTAAGAGGCGAGCGGACTGGTTCTGGTTCAAGCCGACAGAGAGGCGACAGTATGTGACGTTACAGCAGCTCTGAACGCTGATCGGGAGACGACACCGTGTTCCCGTTCTGTCTGATAAGAACATTAAACTGAGGCTGCCAGTCACCAAAGCTGGACACGAAGGCACTGGATGAATCTGGCCCACATTCAGACACTCGGGTCAACATTTTGCTGAAACAGCATGAATCCAGGGATCAATCCTGGCTCGTGTCAGTGGGTTCAGGCTGACCGAATCAAACCAGCTCTTCTGCCCAGCTTCTAATGGCAACGTCCAGCACGATCCATGAGTAGTCATTACAGAAGAGCTGCAACTATTAATCGATCGATTGGTTGGGATCAGATTATTTCTTTCTGTATGTGATTGTCGGGTGCTACAGATGTTTCATAACATCCGCAAAACACTGGAACTCTGCAGCCGGAGCTCCAACTTTCTTGCTCGTCTGGGTCGTCTGCAGTCCCTGGAGTCTCAGTCAGACGGTGGCCCGGCTCGATCTCAGTCAGAGCTCAGTGGAGCGTAGACCAGATCAAAAGACGGGGCCGCTCCGGATCCTGCATCCGTGATGTCAGAGCCGGCCTCACACTGAGGCAGCAGCCCTTCATCTCTGCTGATCTCCAGCTAACAAGCTCAATTACAGCGGCCTCGGCTGCAGGAGCGCGGCCTCACGCTGGATGTGCTCACAGTGCCCGGCTGCACTCGGGGATGTTTTTACCTTTCCAGGGCTTGATTCTGTATCCCAGTAGGAGTAATGGGGATGAAGCTGGTGGAGCAGGTAGAGATTCAATTGTTGTCAGAAAACAGCAGCAACCCTCTGAACCCAGATGTGCTGCAGCTGTAATAATAACATCAGCTGAACTATAAAAATATAGACATCCATCTACGGAAGCCCAGAGGAGGATTATGATCCTTGTATGATTTGAAATCTGGTTGAAAAAAAAAAAGTTTGGCAGGATATTTTTTTAAATTCCTAAATCTTTATTTATTTATTTTTAAATGTTTTTCTTCAGTAAAAAAAAAAAATCTGTAGATAAAAACAATTTATTTTGTTTTTGTGTGTAAAAAATTTATCGGGATTATTTATCACTGGGAAAAAAAAAAACAAAAACATTTCAGGGATAAAAACTTCATTTGTTTTTTTTGTTGTAATTATTTAAAAAAAATTTTTTTTTTTAATTCTGTGGAAAAGAAAGGAATTTATTTTGTTTTAAGTGTGTAAAAAAAATAGATTTTTTTTTTTTTAAATAGAAAAATTAGCCTTACAAAGGATTTTTTTCACTCGGTTCTACACATGAAAAAACCAACAACACATTTTCACAGATTGAAAAAAGTGCTAATTTTAGCAAAACTCTTTTCTTCACACCAGATCACAAATCATAAACACAGGAGGGAAAGTAATTAAACCAAATTTCTCACCTGCTCCTCAGAGCTTTCATACTAACCTCTCCCAAATTCCCAAAATATAAAATGAAAGTGCTCCCGTTGTGATGAGAGGATGCAAATAGAAGTTGTTTTAAGGTCTACGGCTGCAGCTGATGATGATTTCAGCATTGATTCATCTGTTTATATCTTTTGGATATAGTCAGTCGGCTGTTTAGACTTTAAAATGTCAGATAATAGTGTTGAACAAAGCTCATCACAATCTCCTGAACACCAAGAGGACGTCATTGAATCCAATTTATTTGAACACAAACTGTCAAAAAATGCTCAAATATTTCAGTGATATAAAAAAAAGGGAATTCTTGACTTCTGCAATGCTGGAACCATTAAATGTGTGTTTTTCTGCAAGATGAATGATTCCAACTGCTCATCAATCATCAGAATATCACGAAATCCCCCCAAAACTGTCTGCGCTGCGGAGAGATCTGAGCATGTTTTTCCTTCTGTGAGATTTCTGCAGCCATCTCAGTAAAATGAAGGGGACAATTTCACTCGCTCAAAAAAAAACATCTTGTGAAGAATTCAACAGCAGCAGCTCGTTCCAGAACCAACCCACTCTGAAAAAACTGTATGTTTGTTGACTTTTGAAAGTATTTGAGATGAAAAATGATGGAATTGGTTGAAGGCTCTCTCCGGTGCTGAGAATACGAGGAGAGAGCCGACACTGAGATGAGCGGCGGATTTCATCTCATCACATATTTGTGGACATTTTAAAGTATTGTAGTTGATTTAAACAGTGAAAATTGGAAAAAAAAGTCTTTACTTCTGCAGTTCTTTACATTCACTGGGGTGTTTTTTTTTCTGATATAAAACGGCTGATCAGAAGAAGAAGAAGAGGAAGAAGAAGTTGTCAAAGTGACTGGTTTTGTTTCTTCTTCTTCTTCTTCTTTAAGGTTTTTATTGGCAAACAACTGGTTTCGTTTCCAGTTTATGTCTACTTATCTTCTCGGTTTATTACAGCCATGTGTAACATAACCACAACCGCAAAATTGAGACCAAACTATGTTTTGTGTAGCCTCAAATCTGTTTAGTTAAAATTTTAAATTACTGTATTAAATTACTGTAATTTTGACTCTGTGTGTGACCTGTAGTTGGCATGTTTTCTTGCCGGGCTACTAGTGACAATCTTAAATGTGCAATATGTAAAAACTTAATTTCAAACTAAAATTATTAACAGAATGTGAAGTATTGATAGTTTTGATGTTACATCAAAGACTTGAATATATTATGTTGTAGGGATTTCTAATGTTAGCATATTGGCATGCTAATCAGCTAGCTCCAGCGCTAGTGCAACACTCTGCTAGCTCAGCTAGCTCCCTGAGCTGACAAGCTAACAGCAGCACAGTTACTGTGGTGATACGCTGCTCCAGATTGTTTGCTAGCTTGTAATATATTGTTTGTGTATAAAACAGGATTTTATCACAAATGTGGTCGAGATTTTTTCAGTTTCTTCTGAACCAATGTCTGAACCAGTGTCTTGAATTTAAAATCTGAATAACACGAGGCTATAAATTCACATAACTCACCTTATTTAGTAGTTAGGCTTCACCGTCTAACATATTCAATCCGACCTCTGTGACACAGATCGGGTCGGTCGCTGGCTTCGTCTGTATCACGTCAGCAGAACTAGATCTGCAAGTTTCACAAGAGAAAACTTTGCTAGCAGCCTTCTCCAGAGCGTTCACCCACATTCCTCAGTGGATGGGGTTTGTTCAGTTGTCATGGTTGCAGCTCCGCAGTTTCTTTTTTTCTGTGAACCGACTGTTCAAAGACATCCATATCAGAGAGAATATAGAAACCTATACAGTATTTAAAGAGAGAGAGAGAGAGAGAGAGAGATGCAGCATGGACGTCACCTCTCCCTCTCCCTCCCACCGCCGCTGATCAGAGCAAACCTAATGTGTTGTGAACTCTGCTCTCTCCGTGGGTCCGTCCTCGTCATATCGATGCCCAGATTGAAAGAGAAGGCTGTTGGCTTTGTTACCGCTGCAGACAGTTCCTCCACTGGAGAGCGGAGGTTGTCTGAAGGTATTTATATACAGTTGGAGGGAAATCTGCCAAATTCGCTCATCAGCGGCGAGTGTAAATCATTTTGTCAGCTTGTAGGGTTTGGTAAGGTCAGCCTGTCATTCTTTTAGTCTTTAAAAAACAGAAAAAAAAGGACACAACCGCACACAGAAAGCCACGGGGGGGAAACTCAGACGCAGCGCTACTGTACAGAGGAGGTTTCTCTGGAGTCATGCTGCTGCTTATCTCACTCTGTAGACTCACAGGAGCCCTGAGGTCTTTAATCAAGAGGATGACAAATTCAGCGTTGTATTTGGTCTCACAGCGGCAGTTTATCACCGATTACAGTCATGTTGATTATTTTTTTATTAATTTATGGTCACAGCGGAGAGAGGAGGCGAAATATATCTGGTGATAGATAAAACTCCTTGGACAGATTCATCCGATGAGAGCTGCGTAATTGTGACGTCTGCAGCCAAACTGTGTGAAATAAATGTTTTAAATTGGACAAATAATGATTCCACCTCAAGCGGATATAGAGAAATGATTAAAAGCTCCAGAGCAGCCTCTAAATGGGCCTGAAGGTGAGACCGTCAGGTCAAGGTCAGGAATAAACTGGGATTGTTTTTCACCTTTGTCTTTGTTTTTATTGATCTCCCCTGTGGCCAAAAACAGCTACGTGAGAAACAAATCAAAAGAAGACAGGCGTTGTTTTTTTTAACTCATTGATTCATTCAGTTTCTTGCCCCCACCGACGCTCCACCCACCCACCCACCCATCGACAGAACTGGAGATGTCGATCGATCTTTCAAAATATGAAGTCTTGTCAATAAGAACAACAACAAGCCCTAACTTTTCTTTTTTTTTCCCTTCGAGGCCAAAAACTGAAGTTTTAAAATTGCAAGAAAAAGCAAAGACCTGTTGTATTGTATGTAAAACAGTTATTTGAAAAGCATTAAATAGGATTAGCTAAATGCTAATGTCTGTCACGGTCACGTAGCATTCTGTCTTTTTATGTTAGCGTTGTGTTTTGTTCTCCTGCTGTGCTCCTCCTCCGTCTGCTCTCCCTCCCTCAGCTCAGCCCCGCCCCTCCTCTTTGTCCCCTCGTTACCCTCACCTGTGTGTCTCTGCCTCGCTCCACCTGCACCTCATCCACTCGCTAGTTCAGTCTTGAGCCTGTCGAGTTTCCCTGATCCTGCTGTTGTTTCTCACCTGCTGGGTCCACCAGCTCTGCTCCGCAGCGACAAGGTCAGGATGCTAACATGCTCACAGTGACACAGCTAACATTCTGGTGTTTGGCAGGTAGCTTGTTAGATTAAACACTAAAGCACATATCAAATATAAATTGATGGGAATTTAGTAGTTACAGGTATTTAGCCAGATTAAGCTTGGATGAATCTGAGCTAAACTTTCAAGAACATACTTTAGTCCAAAACAGCTGGTTACTTTTGCTGTTGCAGGTGTGTGATTTGTGCTAACATTAGCCGCTAAACTGTGTGCTTTGTGCTACTGAGTTAGCTGGCTGATGATAACAGACTCAGGAGCTAATGTTAGCGCAGAGCATTGTGTTGTCATTGTGCTGTCACTCATGTAAAAGAAGATTACTGCCTCCTTGTAGCCTATGAAATCTTCTCAGACGGGCCAAATAAAAGATTGGATGGGTTTATCGGAGACGTTCAGCAGCGACAGATACTGAATTGTTTTCTTCAATTTGTCAGAGCATTTGACAAATAAAAGAAGTCATGCAAACAGAACAAAACAACATGTTTCTAGACTAAAGTAGTTTTCCAACCAAGTTCTGTCTGATGGTTGCAGTTGCATATGTACTGTACAGGTCATACAGATGCATCAGTATTGAATTGAAACTGTTTCATAACTACAATAAAAGCTATTTTCATACATAACTGAGTGTATCTGGAGACTGCAGGCTTGTTTTGACCTTCTGAACTAGTTTTGTATCAAGTAATGTTCAGAAGACTTCAATTTAAATCTTCCAAGAAGCACATTGTACTTCTTATCATTGCTCTCGCTCGCTAGAAAGGAAGTGGAACAGCATAGGCCAAATATGCAAGGACGTCAGTGGTGTGAATGATTATTTTTAATACATCCACAATTGAACTTTAAATCTCGGTTCTTTTTCCCCGTCGTCATAGCTTGTGTTAATTTGTGCCAAGATTTATTTCAAGTTTCACTGGCTCAGCACAGAACATGTTTAAGTCTCAAGTCGTTAAAGCAAAGTTTCCACACTTATACAAATCTTACTTTTGGATTTATTAAAGAATTACACACCCAAGAAATGTCTGTCCTGGCTCTTCAAAGGTATTCTCTCCTACAAACAGTCTGACGACATGAAAGCAGTTGGAATATCTGTCATTTGCTCATTCTTCTTTCTCTTTGCTTCGGTTTCTGTTAGGCAGGGAGAAAAAAAAGCAGAATATTTTACATCTCATTGAATCAGTTGAGATGGGTAAAGCTCTCCAGACCCTCCACCTCTTCACTCCGCACGTTGCGGCGAGTTTAGCGCAGTCCCTGGCCGTGTCTCGGCTCGGCTGACCTCTTAAAACCATTTGTGCGCCGAGCAAATCTTTGACCTTCAGCTGATTTATTGAGGTGCTTCCACAGTGTTTTCCATTTGTACTTAGTATTCCAGTCTCCTCTCAGGCCTGTCTCCTTGGGTACTTTCTGCATCCGTGGGGAGTCGAGTAAATGTCATTTTTTTTTTTTTCTGGGAGATAATTGGACGCAGGAACATAGCGGGAGGGATTTTCTACGTGCTGCACTCTGACAGCCTGACATCCAGGTTAACGTCTGCTCACGTCGGCGGGAAATTCTGGGCCTGACATGGACGATCTGACACATCTGTGGAGGTTTTTTTTTTTTTTTATTCTTATTCCTAAGCAATATGCTCTCCGTACCCTTTTCAGTCAAATTGCACATTAAAATTCAGGACTGATGAATATTACAGAGGTGAGCGGATAAACATCTCTTTGGGACGTTTCGCCTGAGGTAAAAGTTCTTTCTGTGGTCAAGCATTTGTCAAAACCGAAGCTTTTGAAATGCGTCTGATTTGGAGATCTTTTTGTGAGGATATTTTCAAGTCCATTTAACGGCTGTCAAAGCCCCAGACGTACATGAAACCACTCATCACAAATCATTTATTTTTCCTGTGAAAGAAACCACTACATCATTATCTTTTAGGAGTGTGTGCATCCTGTTAAATGTTTACATGCGCTGTGGCGGTTATACAACATACAGACTGATCTTCCGACTTAATGACTCCCAACGGATGTTGCTTAAAAGTTCGAATTCCCCACTTTCATCTGAATGTCAAGTAAGTAGCTGAACTGAGCTCCATCTGCTGATGAGGAGAGATGATCTAAATGGATCTCATCTGCTGTTCAAGGTCAAGAAATTACTTGTCCATTCTTGGTTTGTCCACTAATTGGAAGGTCGGTTGTTCGATCCCCTTGTAGAGCTGCGTATCGACGTGCTCTCATGCAGAATATTGAACCTTAAATTGCTCCTGATGGCTGTTTTCAAGTGTGTGAGTGGAGATGTAAGCACAGAAATACTGTGAGGCACTTTGTAGACTAGAAAAACACTAAGTCCGTTCACCATTTTGAGTTCTATACTCTGCTCATGCCGTGATATTTGCATATTTCGAGGTATCTCTTGTCACTGTTATGGCGTTGATATCCAGCTGTACGTCTCTTTTAAAACCTCATGATCAACTTAAATGTTGTACAACTGGGTGGCAATTCCGTATCTCTATTCTTTCATAATTCATGCTTTCATATCGTCCTAGCTAGACTACTGGACTCAGTTCTCACCTGCCTCAGTAAGTCTTCCCTGGACCGTCTTCAGTTAGTCCAGATCACCGCCTCAAGGCTGTCGACCAGGGCCAGCAGGATGACTCGCATCACTCACGATTTTCTATTCCTTTCACTGAGGAGGATTCGTTTTAAGGTTCCTGCATGGTCAGGCTCCTGTGAATATTTATGAGCTGCTCCAGTCTCATATGACCAGTAGTTCCCTTTGGTCCTCTGACCAGAGTTTACAGGTTGAGTCCTGCACACTCAACTGAAAACAAAATGTAATTCTACCTCTGAAGTGGTCACTCACTGTTGAACACCCATCCAATTCTGTTGACGCCTTTAAAAAAAACAGCTGACGTCCAGCGTTTGTCTCACCTCGTGCTGTCCGGTGCTCGTAATTGTGTTGCTCGTGTTTCATTGTTTACTCTCTTGGCTGTTTTTGATGATCTGACGTTTGTATTAATTTCACTTGTTAAGCACTGTGTGACTTTGCTCTGTGATGAGAAGGGTTAGGGGTGAATGTATCTGCATAAAAGGCACGGCTCATTAACATGGCCGCTCTAAATTGTTTTTCACACAGTATCCAGTAACCTGGCAACAAAAAGATCCAGCAGCACGAGCATCTCCTCCTAAACACTTACGGCAATGCAAATTATAAAATACACATGAACATATGTTGCAAGAGACGTTAGGAAAGTTTTGTGAATTTATAAAGATCCTTATGATGCATATGAACTCAGAAACTTGATACAAGGTTAAATGTCACAACTGTGAATTCTGTAATATTAAAGCTGCTACAAGGAGATTTCATTTTCGATGATTCTGGCGCCCCCTGTGGCCAAAAGTGGAAACGATTGTTTTAGAGTCGTACCATCAGACTACAGAGCAGCGTCGTTCCTCATGTTGTGAGACTCCTCAGTTCATCCTCAGCACCATAGCTTAAATTTTATGACTTGTCCAACCCAGAATAGGTGAAATCCAACCCTTTTACAGTCATTTAGAGGAACTAAATCAACTATTATAAAAGCTAATCTTCCCTCTGATGGCTAATGTAGGTCATATAGAAGATGCAGTATTTGTTTCAGTGTTGCTTGCAGTTTGTTTAAGCAGTTTGTTTTAAGGATTTTTCAGGGATTTGTTTGAACCTCGTGAAATAATTTCCTTTTTTTTCCAAACTCAGTTCCTGCATGTTGCTCTAAATCACTAAACTGCTGGTTGTCAGACGTTATTTTAAAGCCAGCACGTACTGCAGATTTGCAGCACACCTGACAAGCCACACTGTGATGTTATTACTTCAAAGTTTCAGTCCTTTTTTATGTGCTGTTGTTTTATCTTTTTTTTCCTTTTTATTGCTCAGAATAATGAATTGCGTCCAAAGGTGTCAGTACGAGGAGTGTTAATGAACCTCGACGCTGTCTCTGTCTCTGTAGCACATTTGTCTTTTACTCCCCCACATCATCTGACCGTTTGATTGACAGGGAGGCTTTCTTTTATATCAGTGGGTGGTGAGTTACATAAGGCAGAGAGTTGATGGAGGGATGATTGCCCTCTGCGCTGCTTCTTCCCATAGAGCCCTGCAGCAGCCTTGGACATCCGCAGGCTGACAGCAATCCATTTTAGCCACAGGACAACACAGTCGAACACGCCCAAGGTTTTCATTTTACAAACTTGACACTGTCAAGGTCACTAAAGATCTCAAACGATACACTCGTTATTAAATCAAGTGTATTCTTCTTGACGGATGCCTTTGTTTAAAATTACTCAAATTTTTATAAAACACACTGAATAAAAATGGAATAATCCCACTTTTTGGGAAATGAACAAAGAGAGTCATTCATTGCTACAGACTTTGACAGCAGTAGCCATCATTACCACTTCTTGTTTATCTGGAAATTTTAAGATATTAGCAACAAAATGGAGCACATACAGTATAAGGTATGTTTTTTTATGTCAGTTTTCCAGTTTTTGGAAGATTTAAGCAACGTTATTTGTAACATACTTTGTGCGATTTGGCGTCCCCTCCCCCCACCTCTTCTGAGTGTTTGTCTGATGAAATTTTATGTTATGTGGTAACTTCCATCAAAATGTTTCACATCATAACAATGTTATGTCTTGGAAATGTATGTCTTTGCTTAAACATGCATGCTCAGGCATTTTTTGACTTGCTGAATTCAGAATCTGCGCAAGTGTGGCACACAAATCAGACCAGCAACAGCAACCTGACCTGCAGCAGAGGTGATTACACCTGTCGATAACGTGTCACCAGATGTCGAAGTGGGCTGATTTACTTCATGATCAAAAACTAGCATTATGACTAACTAATACACTCCCCTGCTGTGGTCTGAGCCGAGCTCAGCGAACAGAGCTAACATATAGCTACAGTACACAACAGGTACAGGTTGCCTTCAGGAAACTCTGTAAATCACAGAGTTGAGGCACCTAGAGGACGTGAAATAAGAAAATGATCCATTTTCACCAAAAATAATCACACAATGTTGCTGTAATCAACTAAGCAAGACCACAAGATGCTGAAACGAATGTTTTCATTTAAGCCGCTGGCTGAAGAAACTCTCAGCAAATGTAGTAAATCGCAGCGTGTTACTTTGTCTTACTACAATGCTCTTTCTATTTCACTCTATATTAATCAGTTAAACAAATTAACACAAACTGATTGCGACTGCTTCGAGGGAATGAGCAGCCCCCTGGGAGTCTGTTCCTGGAGGCAGTCGCCCACTCACATACGTCCTTTAGCCCTGTGTGGATGTGTTTCAAGCAGCATTTGCAGAAAATGGCTTGAACTAGTAACTGAGCACACAAAATAGAAGAAAAAAAAAATCTAAATTTCACACATTTCCAAGTTTGATTTTTGCAGTCTGGCTGACATCTGACCTCTTTTTTTCTTTTTTCTTTTTTTTTTTTTTAAATAAAGGAGACTTCTCGCTACAACCCTTCATCCATCCAACCACTATGTCGCTATAGCAACTTGAGAGAAAACCCAATGTGTACAGTACTAAAAATAGATAGAAATATCTCCTCCGTGCATGCCAAATAATTACCGCTGAAATTAGACAAGTGGAATAATTCATTGGCATGTTTCGGGCATTTTCTTTGTTCTGATTATGAACACTAATAGCTTCCTCAAGGGGCCCTTAATAGAAAACTGACACATCCATCAACCTCTAATGCTTCTGGTATCATTGAATAGATGGTTACCTCCAGGATATGTATGTATCTGTCTACCCACTGAATAAATTCAGCTGATACACCCGTAAAATATATGCAAACACCTGAGCGAGCGTCTTATATTGCAGAAATACAGCCGTGATGGGAGTTACGACGATCCCCACCATGTGTTTTCTGTACTCTCAGCTGGGTTTAAGAGTGTAATCCTCACTAACATAATTATCTCTGTCCTTCTTTCCCGCCATGCCACCGGACCTGGATCTCCCTCTCGTTGTCCACTACAGGTAAGCCTCTTTTATGTCTGCACAATAACACCAAAACTGGCTTGTGTTCGCTTTGCAGTGTGTGACGGTTCAGGCCGTTTGCCAAGCGTGAAAACAATTTACCGCCGACTAACAAGTTGTGAAATTGGAATCTGTACATTTTCCAAACTGTATTACAGCCAGCGGATGTGCTGGCCTTATTTCATTGCTTCTGAAGTCGGCAGCATCAAAAGCTAACCTTATTTAGTTAGTATGTTGTGGAACAGACGAGAGGAGAGAAAATCATCTTGTTGTTTCCTCTTAAACTATTTGTGTGTGTGTGTGTGTGTGTGTGACATCTCATTACCGAGCTGTAGCTTAATATTCTGTGTTTACATGTTTTGTTCTTTTATCAGTTTAGAAAGTGTGATATCTCATTACCAGGCTGCTTTCTTTGCCCCTAGTTGGCCATTGTTATTTTTAACTCTCAGGTGGTTTGTTATTTTGAATCCATGCTCCAGTGAAGCGCTGCAGACTTTATTTCCTTCCCTAAATTGTTTCCTTTTCTTTCCTTTCTCTCTGTGTCCGACTCCTTATTATCTGTTTTTACACTGTGTGTCATAGTTTTTCCAGTTTTTTTAATCGTCCATCTCGTCTCACTTTGTTCGTCCAAGCTGTCGTCTGTCTGAGAACGGCGCGTCAGGTGAATAGCAAAATAGCTGGATGAATAGCTCCAATATTAGTCAGCAGCTTTTGCTGCGTGACCTGTGAGAGATTTTAAACTGCCCTGCAATCAAGAGAGTTTTAAGATACGACGGAGGCTGGCATTCGTTGGAAACAGCTGGCTGTGCATTTTGTCTCGCACTAATGAAACCGTTAATGGCTCGGGGTTGCTGCTGGTCAGCTTTGATGCAAACGTTTCTCTGTGTGTGTTAGTATTTCTGTATCTGTCTCTGCTCTTTGATGTGGTATTTTCTCCAGGGTCTGCCCAGAAAACGACGTGCTCTGCTCTGCGCTCCGAGGTGTCTTTTGGTTTCAGTGACAGTTTTGTTTTAGAAGTCAAACATTTTCTTGTCGGTTTCTTGAAAGCTTAATCCATCCCCGTGTTTCTCAAACTGGCAACACCATATACCACCTCAGAAAACACTGGACTCTCCCAATACTGCCATTATGACTGAGGTTAAAATACAGGAGCGCGACCTTGTCCGAAAGTGAAAGACAGTCGCTGTATTTGAAAGTGAACCTGAATGTTTTGTCACGAGACAAGGCTATTAAAAAGGGATTTAGCTGATACAGATGAGTGATAATTACCTGCTTCTCATGATCAATACTGAAGATAACCGATAACTGAAGTTCCTTTCCTGGTACTCTAATGAGATTTTAAGTTAAAACTAGTAAACTTTTTCCCTCATCTTTGAAAACCTGTGGAATGTATATTGACATAAAGAACGGTTTGGCTCTCTATTCATCTCGTTTCTAAACTTTCTGAAGTTGTCAAATTCATAACCTTGTCGCTGTCTGTCTTTATAAATAGTAAACTTAAAAACTCCAGCACAATAGAGCATATACAGTCGTGATTAAGATGTTGCGGTGTCTGTTTCAAACATTTGTTTTCCAGCTTTTTCCAGTTTCGAATCCTCGGTTAGGATTCCCATTGAGTGTTTTGATCGCTGCTGTTACAGAGCGTTTCATGTGTTTTTGCTTTAATGTTTCTCCCAGGATGGATCTGAGGCTTTGATGCTGCAGAAAAACGCTGTGTTTTGGCCACCGTTCGAAATTATTGGCCACCGAGCTTTAAACGGAGGGAAAAATTGGCTGCGGTTAGGAAGTAGAATGGGGTCACCCGCTAGTTGGGTGGTTATTTATTTTGGAAATACTGCCAGGCTAAAATCACTGTTATTGTGCCAGCTGAGATTATGTTGGAAGAATGATATGACCCTTCTACAACCCACAGAAATATTGTGATGTAAGGACGTTAGGAAACAAAACCAAAATATAACAAAACTCTCACATATCTTAAAGTCTGAAGCCGGTAACAGCTGTGTTGTGACGGCACAAAAGTTTTCAGCAGGATGAACAACACACTGAGAATCTTTCTGTCTCCATTAGATGTGGCATGATGCATTTTAATGGAGAGTGAGAAATATGTTTGGATGGTACATTTCTCAGTTTACCTGCCACTGGCAGATGGGTCAGAAAGTAAATTCTGGTTTTCTGGCTCCGACTGTCAGGCATCATGGCTTGCAACAGGCGTCGAAGCATCAGATGGCTGAAATTTGCATGATGAATGCAGCAGGGCTATTCATCATAGCAAGCGGCTCTCTATCACAGTGTAATTACCACCCTGCCAATGTTTGCTCTTCTCACGGATCAAAAGAAGAAAGGCCCTGATTCTCAACCTTGAATTCCCCCCTTTCATATTGTGAGATATTTGCAGTCACATCCATCTTTCTTTAACTTTAAAATGTTGGTTTTGCTGTATTGTGTGACTCATTAGAAGAGAGAAAACTTTTTTGCATTAGGGAAATGAATGAGCTTGCGGCCAAACATATTGTTGACACAGGACATTGGAACAACCATTTTACCATTCAGTCAACTGATGGAGGGGTTTTCAGAAATGTGTGTATTTGCCCTCCACACCTATGTGAATTGAGAGAGTCTGCCTTGTTGGGGCAGTTAGAACATTTCTGAAGGAAGGATAGAGGCAGGATATAAACTGCTTGTTAAGGTTTAGGAGACAAAACTGCTTGGTTAGGTTTAGGAGACAAAACTGCTTGGTTAGGTTTAGGAGATAAAACTACTTGGTTAGGTTTAGGAGACAAAACTACTTGGTCATGTTTAGGAGACAAAACTGCTTGGTTAGGTTTAGGAGACAAAACTGCTTGGTTAGGTTTAGGAGATAAAACTACTTGGTTAGGTTTAGGAGACAAAACTGCTTGGTTAGGTTTAAGAGACAAACTAATTGGTTAGGGTTAGGAGACAAACTACTTGGTTAGGTTTAGGAGACAAACTACTTGGTTAGGTTTAGGTGATAAAACAACTTGGTTAGGTTTAGGAGACAAACTACTTGGTTAGGTTTAGGAGACAAACTACTTGGTTAGGTTTAGGTGATAAAACAACTTGGTTAGGTTTAGGAGACAAACTAATTGGTTACGTTTAGGAGACAAACTACTTGGTTAGGTTTAGGTGATAAAACAACTTGGTTAGGTTTAGGAGACAAACTACTTGGTTAGGTTTAGGAGACAAAACTGCTTGGTCAGGTTTAGGTGATAAAACAACTTGGTTAGGTTTAGCAGACAAACTACTTGGTTAGATTTAGGTGATAAAACAACTTGGTTAGGTTTAGGAGACAAAACTGCTTGGTCAGGTTTAGGTGATAAAACAACTTGGTTAGGTTTAGGAGACAAACTACTTGGTTAGATTTAGGTCAAAACAACTTGGTTAGGTTTAGGAGACAAACTACTTGGTTAGGTTTAGGAGACAAAACTGCTTGGTCAGGTTTAGGTGATAAAACAACTTGGTTAGGTTTAGGAGACAAACTACTTGGTTAGATTTAGGTCAAAACAACTTGGTTAGGTTTAGGAGACAAACTACTTGGTTAGGTTTAGGAGACAAAACTGCTTGGTCAGGTTTAGGTGATAAAACAACTCGGTTAGGTTTAGGAGACAAACTACTTGGTTAGATTTAGGTCAAAACAACTTGGTTAGGTTTAGGAGACAAAAATGCTTGGTTAGGTTTAGGTGATAAAACAACTTGGTTAGGTTTAGGAGACAAAACTGCTTGGTTAGGTTTAGGAGACAAAATACTTGGTTAGGTTTAGGTGATAAAACAACTTGGTTAGGTTTAGGAGACAAACTACTTGGTTAGGTTTAGGAGACAAAACTGCCTGTTTGGGTTCAGGAGACAACACTACTTGGTTAGGTCTAGGAGACAAACTACCTGGTTAGGTTTAGGAGACAAAACTGCTTGGTCAGGTTTAGGTGATAAAACAACTTGGTTAGGTTTAGGAGACAAACTACTTGGTTAGATTTAGGTCAAAACAACTTGGTTAGGTTTAGGAGACAAACATGCTTGGTTAGGTTTAGGTGATAAAACAACTTGGTTAGGTTCAGGAGACAAAGTACTTGGTTAGGTTTAGGAGACAAAACTGCTTGTTTGGGTTCAGGAGACAACACTACTTGGTTAGGTCTAGGAGACAAACTACCTGGTTAGGTTTAGGAGACAAAACTGCTTGGTCAGGTTTAGGTGATAAAACAACTTGGTTAGGTTTAGGAGACAAACTACTTGGTTAGATTTAGGTCAAAACAACTTGGTTAGGTTTAGGAGACAAACATGCTTGGTTAGGTTTAGGTGATAAAACAACTTGGTTAGGTTTAGGAGACAAAACTGCTTGTTTGGGTTCAGGAGACAACACTACTTGGTTAGGTTTAGGAGACAAACTACTTGGTTAGGTTTAGGTGATAAAACAACTTGGTTAGGTTTAGGAGACAAACTACTTGGTTAGATTTAGGTCAAAACAACTTGGTTAGGTTTAGGAGACAAACATGCTTGGTTAGGTTCAGGTGATAAAACAACTTGGTTAGGTTCAGGAGACAAAACTGCTTGGTTAGGTTTAGGAGACAAACTACTTGGTTAGATTTAGGTCATAAAACAACTTGGTTAGGTTTAGGAGACAAAAATGCTTGGTTAGGTTTAGGAGACAAACTACTTGGTTAGGTTTAGGTGATAAAACAACTTGGTCAGGTTTAGGAGACAAACTACTTGGTTAGGTTTAGGTGATAAAACAACTTGGTTAGGTTTAGGAGACAAACTACTTGGTTAGGTTTAGGTCAAAACAACTTGGTTAGGTTTAGGAGACAAACATGCTTGGTTAGGTTTAGGTGATAAAACAACTTGGTTAGGTTCAGGAGACAAAACTGCTTGGTTAGGTTTAGGAGACAAACTACTTGGTTAGATTTAGGTCATAAAACAACTTGGTTAGGTTTAGGAGACAAAAATGCTTGGTTAGGTTTAGGAGACAAACTACTTGGTTAGGTTTAGGTGATAAAACAACTTGGTCAGGTTTAGGAGACAAACTCCTTGGTTAGGTTTAGGTGATAAAACAACTTGGTTAGGTTTAGGAGACAAACTACTTGGTTAGGTTCAGGAGACAAAACTGGTTGGTTAGGTTTAGGAGACAACACTACTTGCTTAGGTTTAGGAGACAAACTACTTGGTTAGGTCTAGGAGATAAATGATGAGTATAAATCATGTAAGTTTCCATCACCCACATCATTTTTCCGACTTTCTGATTTTTCTGAGGCAAGTATAAATCACACACAACACGTGTTCAGCTTCCAGGAAATCTGCAATCAGCATCCACACCATCATGCTATTTTTACTGTATGTAACACAGCGTGCACACTACATACACAGCATCATGCATTTCTAAGTTTTTTCATTCATGTAGATTGGAGTGCAACCAGAAATCCAGAGCAAAAAGAAGACGAAAGAGTGTGCTCTCTATACATTGACCCATGCAGAAGATGTAGGAGGTGATAAATCATTCTTCTACTCCCTGTGCACCGACACTATAGCTTCTGCAACCGCGAATAAACCGATCATTGCACAATTTGCCTCCACTCACCACCTCAGCTTATTATCAAGCTGGACTGAAGGCACCCTAACCCTAACCCTAAAGAATTCATCCTGATGAATCCTGCAAAAATTATTGCATTTCTTACACTTCAGGAAACCGACAACATATTTTCAGAGAAATATCTTCTGGCGTTTGTTACAAAACACCAAAAAAACAAGTACAATTTGTTTTTGTATCGTGCATCAGGTGTTGCCACTCACACCTTCATCCCAGGTGTGATGAGAAATGGTTGAGATGTTGCGGTACGTTACGGTAATAGCAGATTTATCATTCATGCCCAGAAAAGCAGGGAGGGAGAGGGTTAACGTTTCCCCTGATGTGTAAAAGGCATTAGAGGATTGAATCTTGTTCGGCTCCCTCGTATTTTCCCGACCACTTCTTATTTTAATTTATTCTGAATTCTTCCAGGCAAATCGCATTCAAACTGTTCTTTAAGTCTTGATTTCATCGGAGCAGCAGGGTGCCTTTCCTTCCGTCTAACCCCCCCCCCCCCCCTTTTTTTTCTTCTTACGTCTCTCCTCCTCAATATAGGTTATTTTATCCTCCTTGTAAGATCTCGTTAGTATTCATGCGGCGGCTCGCCCTCTGACTTCTGCATTTGTCATTTAAAGGGGTATAATTAGCTAATGGAGTGTGTCTGACTCAGGTCAGTTAGTTTTGCGTTCTAGTCAAAAGATCCAACCGGGCCCTCAATTCCATTTAGGCTGAATATGATTTAACTGGCTGGACGTTTGGCTGCTGTTGCTTTTTAAAGAGCCCCTTGAATAAGTGAATGGCAGAGCAACATGGTGGAGCGACCACAATGAACGATACAATAAAAATATAATGCGTGTTCAGACTTCAGTCAGCTGCTCTTTATCTCGTACTTATGCACATTTTTCAGGCTCAAAGAGAAAAAACCCTCACGGCCATCCAGCATGCTGTTTTTTTAATCGCTAATTGCTGCAGCGATGGGTTTATTGTCTTTGTCGTTCCCTACCTGTTGACCTAAATTTTTCATCTCCAGAGTTACCTGTGCTTCCTGGCAGTGCAGCTCCCCTCATCATAATGCACTGCACTTGTAAACAAAGTTACATAACACGTCAGGGCACAAACAGCAGGAGCCAAAAAATTCTGCAGACTGTTCCAGAGGATCGCTCGGTGAATAATTCAGGGCTGCCGCCATGAAGATGCATAAGCCACTGGCCTCTTGTGTTACGTGTTTGCTGTCATGTTTCTTGGTGAAGGACAAGGTTACGCCAGCCACCGGGGGTTCAGGAAGAGGTCCCCCATGCCAGGGTTACACAGGCTTTTTGGCTGTAGAGCAAGCAGACTTAATCAGTCGAATGTTGTTGGACCGCTGCCTTCGGAGGGTCAGCAGTCAAAGTCACGAGGACAACTTATACTGAAGGATGCAAGAAGTGAATAAAAATGTGTTTTAAAAAAAATTTTTTTTTCAAGAGTCTGATTTGACTCTGATCTGAAATATATTCATTGGGCTTTTCGTGCATCATTTAATCCAATTTTCAAGTGGGAAAAACAAAGATAAGTTCTCTAAATATTCACATCTGAATCCTCATTCAGGTGCCTGTTTTGAATTTATTTGAATTTGAGAAGCCACTTTGTTAGAAATACAACTGAAGAGCAACACGTGTCGCAGTTTACCACTGATACATACTTATACCAGTTATATCATGTTCACTTTACATATTTATGATTGGATTTTCATATCAGGAGGTGGAAGAAATGGTGGGTCGACATTTGTGAGCCTGACGCCACCAAAGCAAGTATTTTAAACGAAGTCAATGTCTTTTCCTAATCCTAACCGAGGGGCTTTTGTGCCTAGATGTAACCAGACCATAAGCACAGCGTTGTCTCAGCATAAAATTGAAAACTGAACCTAAAGAAATATAAAGCTGCAACTCAGGATCATTTCTGTCTGTATGTGTGGTGACAAAAGACGCTTCTTAAACGTGAGGATTTGCTGCTTTTCCTGCTCATTTCTGACAGTAAATGAAGAGTATTTGGGTTTTGGACTGCTGGTTGGACAAAAGACGCAATTTAAAGACGTCACTTTGGGCTCTGGGAAATTGTGATGATTGAAGTGAAGGTTTTTCAGTAGATACATTTCTAACAATAATAGCTTGAACAGATGCAGTAAATACATTGAAAGATTATAGCTGAAAATAAGCCTCCCACTGAAAATCTGTGGCATCATAAGGTGAAGCTGCTCTGCTCATATTTCTCTGCATGCTGGTTGACTGGAGGCACTCTGGAAGAAGCCACTCTCTTCCCAGAATGCCCCTGTGGCCTCGCTGTTTCCCTGCACTGGGCCGGGCTGTCAGCCCTCCTCACATCAGCGGGGTGAGGCGGGCCGAGCTGAGAGGTCACGGCTGGACAATCTACTGTCTACATGTCCCGGCGGGACTCTGCCTCCCTCTCATAACTGTCAGGGAAAAGATTAAGAGGCCTGTGTGTATTATTGCATAAGTGCAGGCTGATATTTAAACCAGCTCAACCTTAAATATCTTTATTTTACCTTAAAATCTGATGCAACCGACAAAAAGTCTCTTACTTGTGTTTCGACGTGACGCTTCCTGACACGTCTTCAGAGTCACTTTCTCGTCGGTGGAGCTGTGATGTGTCTCTGGGCCACAACTACCAGTGAGGACACACAGCTCGTGTCCTCTGCAATCTCTTTTGACACGTCCAGTCCAATTTTTCACACATAGCTGAGATTTAGCTCAATTGTTTTTTTTTGCTTCACATTGAGAGCCTGTCGAGTAGAAGTGCATGATGAAGTCTTCTGTGTTGGATATACAGTTTGGTATGCGCCCTGAGCCAAATAATTACAGTCTTACTGGTGTCGGATTGCTCATATCAGGATCAACCAATACTCATAAATGCCTCTGTAGTCTGGTGTTTTTTCTCGTTTGCTGGACCGCAGCCATATAACACTGACAGATTTGCACTCATCTCTGTTCCCTTAAAGGTCAGCACTGTCAGGAAGATTTGCAATTAGTCCATAGCTCGCATGTCAAAGTCAGCCCAAGTTGAAGTCTTGCACCCTGCGACACTTCTGAAAGCACCCCTCCAGTGCAGCGGCATGAAGAGGGAGAGGGGTTTGAGCTGGTCTGGGTGGATGGACTGGGGGGTTTGTGACCAAGACTTAAGACTGATTTGTTCACTGATTATGTCACAAGACTGAACGTCATTATTTTAACCAGAAGAATGATCTTTTCCTGAACCTAACCAAGTCCAGAAGTCGCTGTGGCATCATCCATTGGTTCAAGTTTGGCAGGACACACCGTGACGGCAACTTCTGAATTACAAGGTAGCCATGCCCTAAAACTTAGCCTGATTTATTGTCTATTTAACCCTAAATATCACCATAATTTACAAAATTAACATCATGCTGTGTTGAAGAAGTATTGAAACCAAAGATTGAGACCAAAAACTCATTTGGAAAATATTTACTGAGGTAATAAATCAATTGAGAAGTAGAGTCATTTTCAATTGGAATCCTTTTTGTAAAGAATTCAGGTTCAAGGCACATCATTTTTCAAAAATGGACGTCCCATCCATATTTAATACATTATTGATTAAGTGGACCGCATGTTGAGCGACTATAGGACAGGACAATGGGCCATT